>NC_054507.1:1050047-1197776 GCF_017639515.1 Carcharodon carcharias
TGTCCCAGGAGTCCTGTTCCCACAGTTTCTGCTGCTGCACAGGTTATATCACCTGCCTAAACATCCACACACACAACCTGCATTGGAATGGACCTTCCTGTCAGCATAAAGTTTACCACGACATTAAGCTACTGTACCACAGCAAGAGACACCTGACACTTGAGTGCACCATGAATCAGCAAAGTGACAAGTGCTATATTTGAAAGGGGTAAGACCTTTATCGCTTTTTCTTTGGACAGGATGCACAGCTTTCGCTGAATGGAAGGGTTCCCTCAAGTGCAAAGAGTTGAATCTGATATCTATGCAAGCAGCAAAGCTCT
The DNA here is from genome assembly GCF_017639515.1 of Carcharodon carcharias. NCBI lineage: Eukaryota > Metazoa > Chordata > Chondrichthyes > Lamniformes > Lamnidae > Carcharodon > Carcharodon carcharias. Next base: position 1,050,368 of record NC_054507.1, read on the forward strand.
TCCCATTCAACAGTCGACATTCATATATAGAATTGAGTTCCACTCAATAAATGTTTCAATGATATCTCTCCGCAGAAACATCTTTCATGTCAGTGACTGTTAACCAGAAAGCAGCCACAATGTCTTCATTAACCCCTGTATTATTATAATGAAGATAAACATTGGGTAGATAGTCCTGATCACTTGAGGGCTATCTGCTATCATGGCTGCTGTTTCCTCGAGAAAGCCCCTTATCCAAGACTGGATAAGCAGAGATTTCCTCCAACTGAGCATCAGGAAGGCCAAAGGAATTGTCTTCAGTGCCCACTACAAACCCCATTCCCTCGCCAGCGATCATATACCTCTCCCTGGCATTGGATTAAACCACTCTTTGGTGTCATATATGACTCTGAGATCAGCTTCTGACCACATTCGTGCCATCATGAAGACTGCCTATTTCCACTTCATTGGAGAGAGAGATTGAGAGGAGTGGATCCGCAGGAGGAACACAGATCAAGAAGAGGATAAATACAGCCCAAGGATTGAGACTGACAGTACTTACCTTTGGGGGGAGAGGTTCAGGAGCAAGTGAACAGAGACTTCACAGGAAGGCGGTAAGCTGATTGGCTGATGAGTATTGCTGTTTAGGGACAGAAAGTAAACAACTGCAAATTTAAGAAACCTTAAAAATATGAACTATAAGTAACAAGAAAGAAGTGAATAGCTGGTGAATCTTCTCTTCTACTTTTTAAGTAAGGTTTATTACCACGAGTAAGGTGTACTAAGTATTAGTAGGGTTTATCAGCGTTATTAAGATTTATTAATAACAGCAAGGTTTATTAGTATTGGTAAAGCTTTCTCAGAGAGTCACAAGCAGAAGGCAAGTAAGCTGGTGAATCTACTGTTTTATTTTATTTTTAACTGGTAAAATTTATTGTATTACTAAGGTTCAAAATAGTGTGTTAAATGGTGGTGAGGAGAGGCTTTAATTGAAAAATCATTCTGAAAATAAGTAGTTAATTAATTGGAGAGTGGTGTGAAGGAGCAAGACCTGAGTGGGGCATAAAAAGCAGCCAGCAGGAGTGGAGCACAGACAGACTTCGAAACATGATGTCAGGAGTAAAAAGGGACCTCGGCACAAGGGAAGGAGATGATTCGTCAGTAGCTGGTGAGTAATTTTTCTTTCTACTTTCTAGTCTCCATTTTATAATAAATAGTCTGGAAAGTTAAGTTAAGGGGTGGCAGGGCAGCTCAGCTGGAGCTACTGTGTCACATCCTTTAGGCTGAGAAAAACCTGGGTAGCATATTTAAGGAGATGGTCACACTGCAGGTTAAGAGAGTACATGCAGAGAGGGAATGGGCAACCACCAGACAGCCTAGGAGGACCAGGCAGGTAGTGCAGGAGTTCCCTGAGTCCATTCCGCTCAATAACCAGTTTTCCATTTTGAATCTGGAATTATGGGTGACTTTAATCTGCACATACATTGGGCAAATCAAATTAGTAACAATACCGTAGAGGAGGAATTCCTGGAATGTATACGGGATGGTTTTCTGGACCAATACGTTGAGGAACCAACTAGAGAAGAGACCATCCTAGATGGGTGTTGTATAATGAGAAAGGAATAATTGGCAATCTACTTGTGCGAGGCCCCTTGGGGATGAGCGACCATAATATGATAGAATTCTTCATCAAGATGGAGAGTGACGTAGTTGATTCTGAGACTACGGTCCTGAATCTTAATAAAAGAAACTACGATGGTATGAGGCGCAAGTTGGCTATGATGGATTGGGAAACGTTAGTTAAAGGGATGACAATGGATAGGCAATGGCAAACGTTCAAAGAGCGCATAGCTGAACTGCAACAATTGTTTATTCCTGTCTGGCACAAAAGTAAAACAGGAAAGGTGGCCAAACCATGGCTTACAAGGGAAATTAGAGATAGTATTAGATCCAAGGAAGAGGCATACAAATTGGCTAAAAACAACACAGACTTGAGGATTGGGAGCAGCTTAGAATTCAGCAAAGGTGGACCAAGGGATTGATTAAGAAGGAGAAAATAGATTACGAGAGTAAGCTTGCAGGGAACATAAAAACTGGCTGTAAAAGTTTCTATAGGTATGTGAAGAGAAAAAAGATTGGTGAAGACAAATGTAGGTCCCTTACAGTCAGAAACAGAGGAATTTATAATGGGGAACAAAGAAATGGCTGACCAACTAAATATATACTTTGGTTCTGCCTTCACAAAGGAGGACACTAATAACATATCAGAAATGTTGGGGAACACAGGGTTCAGTGAGAGGGAGGAACTGAAAGAAATCAGTATTAGTAGGGAAATGGTTTTGGGGAAATTGATGGGATTGAAGGCCGCTATGTCCCCAGGGCCTGATAATCTACATCCCAGAGTACTTAAGGAAGTGGCCCGAGAAATAGTGGATGCATTGGTGGTCATCTTCCGAGATTCTGTAGACTCAGAAACAGTTCCTGAAGATTGGAGGGTAGCTAATGTAACCCCATTATTTAAAAAGGGAGGTAGAGAGAAAAGAGGGAATTATAGACCAGTCAGCCTGACGTCGGTAGTGGGAAAAATTCGAGAGTCCTTTATAAAAGATTTAATAGCTGAGCACGTGGAAAACAGTGGCAGAATTGGACAGAGTCAGCATGGATTTATGAAGGGGAAATCATGCTTGACAAATCTACTGGAATTTTTCCAGTATGTAACTAGTAGAGTTGATGAGGGGGAGCCAGTGGACGTGGTTTATTTGGACTTTCAGAAGGCTTTAAACAAAGTTCCACATAAGAGATTAGCGTGTAAAATTAAAGTGCATGGGATTGGGGGTATTGTATTGAGATGGATAGAAAACTGGTTGGTAGACAGGAAACAAAGAGTAGGAATAAACGGGTCTTTTTCCGAATGGCAGGCAGTGACTAGTGGGGTACTGCAGGGATCGGTGCTGGAACCCCAGCTATTCACAATATATATTAATGATTTAGATGAGGGAATTAAATGTAATATCTCCAAATTTGCAGATGACACAAAGCTGGGTGGGAGGGTGAGCTGTGAGGAGGATGTAGAGATGCTTCAGTGTGATTTGGACAAGCTGAGTGAGTGGGCAAATACATGGCAGATGCAGTAAAATGTGGATAAATGTGAGGTTATTCATTTTGGTAGCAAAAACAGGAAGGCAGATTATTATCTGAATGGCTATAAGTTGAGAGGGGAATGTGCAACGAGACCTGGGTGTCCTTGTACACCAGTCGCTGAAGGTAAGCATGCAGGTGCAGCAGGCAGTAAAGAAGGCAAGTGGTTTGTTGGCCTTCATAGCCAGAGGATTCGAGTACAGGAGCAGGGATGTCTTGCTGCAATTATACAGGGCCTTGGTAAGACCACACCTGGAATATTGTGTGCAGTTTTGGTCTCCTTATCTGAAGAAGGATGTACTTGCAGTGAAGGTTTACCAGACTGATTCCTGGGATGGCGGGACTGACATATGAGGAGAGATTGAGTCGATTAGGATTATATTTGCTGGAGTTCAGAAGAATGTAGGGTGATCTCATAGAAACCTATAAAATTCTAACAGGACTAGACAGGGTAGATGCAGGAAGGATGTTCCCGATGGTGGGGGAGTCCAGAACCAGGAGTCACAGTCTGAGGATATGGAGTAGACCATTTAGGACTGAGATGAGGAGAAATTTCTTCACCCAGAGAGTGGTGAGCTTGTATAATTCACTACCACAGAAAGTAGTTGAGACCAAAACATTGTATGTTTTCAAGAAGGAGTTAGATATAGTTCTTGGGGCGAAAGGGACCAAAGTGTATGGGGAGAAAGCGGGAGCAGGCTATTGAGTTGGATGATCAGCCATGATCATAATGAATGGCAGAGCAGGCTTGAAGGGCTGAATGGCCTACTCCTGCTCCTAGTTTCTATGAATACCGGTGAAGGGGATGGTTCCGTACAGGAGGTTTTTTATTATTCAATCATGGGATGTGGGTGTCACTGGCTGGACCAGCATTTATTGCCCATCCCTAATTGCCCTTGAGAAGGTGGTGGTGAGCTGCCTTCTTGAACCGCTGCAGTCCATGTGGTGTAGGTGATCAGCGACAATGAAGGGACAGCGGTATATTTCCAAGTCAGGGTGGTGTGTAGCTTGGAGAGGGAATTCCAGGTGGTGGTGTTGTTATAACATGGCAGATAATGTGTGCCAAGCGGATCAAATTCATGAGGGAAACATGATCACGTGGTCACAATTGTTTTGCAATTTGTATTTTATTTCGAGATGCATGCCCCGAATTCAGAAGTAATAAGACTACCAAGACTTCAGAGGTTTTTAGAAAACTAAATTAAACATTTAGTAACTAATGAAAAGATTTCAAGCACATACGTAGGTCTACAAATTACTACAATCTAGCTCCCAGTTACACCTCTGTTAAGGCAACAGTAAAAACAAATAGATTCAAACAGACCCAGGCAAAGCAACACAATACACTGGACAGTAGAATTCAAAGTGACTTTTCTCAGCTTCAGTTTCTGTAGGCAGCAACTTGTGCACAGAAGGCTGAAGGCTTTTCACACCTGTGTTAGATCTTAGAATGCCTACTCGTCCTTTATACATGTTTTCCCCTTTTAATGCAAATTCCATTGTTCCGTTTTGTCTTTGGAACATTACCCCTTTCATAATATAAATCTTTCATAGTGCTCATATTTTCAGTAACTCTTGGCGAAAATTAAACACACTGTTTGGCTTAGCTGCTTCTAGCTAAGTGTAACACCCTACCATCTCTTTGAAATTCAGACTACCCTAATTTATCTAAAATGCAGGTGTTCCTCACATCTCACATTCTAAAACTTCAGCCATGTTTATGTATTTAGCATTTCAAACCTAGCTTCTTTTTGATGACTCAAAGCCTCCAGACCAGCTGTCCCCAATTCAATTAAATCCCACACATATGCACACAGACAACCTATCCAAACCCCACAATTAACCTACCTTTACAATAAATCAAAAATAGTATTATGAGAATTATTATATTTTCATGACTATTCCCATGTGTCTGCTGCTCTTGTCCTTCTAGATGGTAGAGGTCGTGGGTTTGGAAGGTGCTGTCTAAGGAGCCTTGGTGAGTTCCTGCAGTGCATCTTGTAGATGGTACACACTGCTGCTACTGTGCATCGGTGGTGGAGGAGTGAATGTTTGTGGATGGGGTGCCAATCAAGTGGGCTGCTTTGTCCTGGTTGGTGTCGAGCTTCTTGAGTGTTATGGGAGCTGCATTCATCCAGGCAAGTGGAGAGTATTCCATCGCACTCCTGATTTGTGCCTTGTAGATGGCGGACAGGCTTTGGGGAGTCAGGAGGTGAGTTACTTGCCACAGAATTCCTAGGTTCTGACCTGCTCTCATAGCCACAGTATTTATATGGCTGGTCCAGTTCAGTTTCTGGTCAATGGTAACCCCCAGGATGTTGATAGTGGGGGATTCAGTGATGGTAATGCCATTGAATGTCAAGGGGCCATGGTTGGATTCTCTCTTGTTGGAGATGGTCATTGCCTGATACTTGTGTGACATGAATGTTACTTGCCACTTGTCAGCCCAAGCCTGGATATTGTCCAGATCTTGCTGTCTTGAGTGTGGCCAGAGCCAAGTCCATGACACCATGGGTGGCTCAGCTGCATAGGAGGGGAGAAAGAAGAGTGGAAGAGCAATAATGGTGGAGGATTCAATAGTTAGGGGAACTGACAGACATTTCTGAGGCCATAAACATGACTCCAAGATGGTATGTTGCCTCCCAAGTGCCAGGGTCAAGGATGTCACTAAGCAGCTGCAGGTCATTTTTATGGGGGACAGTGAACAGCCAGAGGTCTTGGCCCACATCAGTACAAAAGATATCGGTAAAAAGTGCGATGAGGTCCTGAATATACGAACATACACATTAGGAGCAGGAGTAGGCCACTCAGTCCCTCAAGCCTGCTCTACCATTTAGTAAGATCATGGCTGATCTGAATGTAACCTCAGCCCCACATTCCTGCCTAGCCCTGATAACCTTTCACCTCCTTGTGAATCAAGAATCGATCTACCTCTGCCTTAAAAATATTCAAAGACTCTAATGTGTGTGTGTGAGAGAGGGGGTGGGGGAATGTGTGTGTGTGAGTGTTTCCACTGCTTTTTGAGGAAGAGAGTTCCAGAGACTCTCAACCCTCTGAGAGAAACAATTCCTCCTTATCTCTGTCTTAAATGAGCGATCCCTTATTTTTAAACAGTGACCCCTAGTCCTAGATTCTCCCACAAGAGGAAACACCCTCTCCACATCCACCCTGTCAAGACCCCTCAGGATCTTAAAGGGTTCAATTAAGTTGCCTCTTACTCTTCTAAATACCAGTGGATACAAGCCTAACCTGTCCGAGGTTTCCTCATAAGACAACTCATCCATTCCTGGTATTAGTGTAGTAAACCTTCTCTGAACTGTTTCCAATGCATTTACATCTTTCTTTAAATAAGGAGACCAGTACTGCATACAATACTCCAGATGTAGTCTCACCAATACCTTGCTTTACTGAAGCATAACCTCCCTACTTTTGTGATCAATTCCCCTCACAATAACTGATAACATTCTATTCACTTTCCTAATGACCTGCTGTACCTGCAGACTAACCTTTTGTGGTTCATACACTAGGACACCCAGATCCCTCTGCATCTCAGAGCTCTGCAATCTCTCTCCATTTAGATAATCTGCTTCTCTTTTTAATTCATCCTGCCAAAATGGACAATTTCACATTTTCCCACATTATACTCCATTTGTCAGATCTTTGCCCACTCACTTACCTATCTATGTCTCTTTGTAGCCTCATCACATCCTCCTCACAACTTACTTTCCTACCTATCTTTGTGTCATCAGCAAATTTAGCCATCAATCCTTCGGTCCCTTTATCCAAATCATTTATATAAATTGTAAACAGTTGAGGTCCCAGCACTGATCCCTGTGGCACACCACTTGTTACATCCTGCCAACCTGAAAAAGACCCATTTATGCCTACTCTCCACATCCTGTTAGCCAGCCAATCTTCTACCCATGCCAATATGTTACTCCCTACACCATGAGCTTTTGTTTTCTGTATTAACCTTTGATGTGGCACTTTATCAAATGCCTTCTGGAAATCTACGTACAGTGCATTCACCGGTTCCCCTTTATCCACAGCACATGTGACTCCTTCAAAGAACTTCAATAAACTGGTTAAACATGATTTCCCTTTTACAAATCATGTTGACTCTGCCTGATTGCCTTGAATTTTTCTCAGTGCCCTTTTATAATATCTTTAATAACAGCTTCTAACATTTTCACTACAACAGATGTAAGCAGATTTGAGAGAGCTAGGAAGGAGATTAAAAAGCAGAACTTCAAAGGCAGGAATCTCAAGATTACTCCCAGTGCCACGTGTGAGTGAGTACAGAAATAGGAAGATAGAGCAAATTAACTTGCAGCTGGGCAGATGGTGCAGGAGGGAGGGCTTAGATTTCTGAGGCATTGGGACCAGTTCTGGAGCAGGTGGTACCCGTACTAGAAGGACAGACTACACCTGAATAGGACCAGGATGAATATCCTCGCAGGGAGATTTGCTAGTGCCGGTGGGGAGTTTTTAAACTAGCTTGGCAAGGGGTTGAGAACTGGAGAGGGATTTCAGATAGGAGAGAAACAAAGATGGCAATGGTAGGAAGAAAAGTAGTAAGTCAAATTGGAAGGCAGTGGAAACAAAGCGCATCAAATCGGGTAAGAAATATGGAAAAATGTTAAAAAGGCAAAATTAAAGGCGCTCTATCTGAATGCACACAGCATTCACAAAAAGGTAGATGAATTGACAGGACAAATAGAAGTAAATGGGTATGATCTAATTGCCATTATGGAAACATGGCTACAGGGTGACCAAAGCTGGGAACTGAATATTCAAGGATAGTCGACATTTAGGAAGGATAAAGAAAAAGGAAAAGGAGGTGGGGTAGCACTGCTAATAAAGAATGAGATCAGTGCCATAGTGAGATAGGATTTTAGATTGGAAGAACATGATGTCGAATCAGTTTGGGTGGAGCTAAGAAACAGCTAGGGGCAGGAAACATTGTTGGGAGCTATTTATAAGCCAACAGTAGTGGCCATGTAGGGCATGGGGTAAATCAGGAAATTAGAGGTGCAATTAACAAGGGTAAGAGAGTAATCATGGGGGGCTTCAATCTACAGATAGACTGGGTAAATCTAATTAGCACCGGTGCTGTGGAGGACGAATTGCTGGAATATATACAAAATGGTTTCCTAGAACTGGAGAATGGGCTATTTTAGATATAGTATTGTGCAATGAGAAAGGGCTAATTGATTTGGTTAAAAAGGAGCCTCTAGGGAAGAGTGACCATAATATGATAGAATTTTACATTGAGTTTGAAAGGGATGTAGTTCATTCCGAAACTAGGGTCTTCAATCTAAATAAAGGAAACTATGAAGGTATGAGGGCCAAATTGGTTGTGGTAGATTGGGAAGCTACATTAAAAGGTATGATGGTAGACGGGCAATGGCCAGCATTTAAAGAATAAAGGATAAAACAAGTATACATTCCTTTGAAGCATAAAAATCCAAACAGGGAAAGCGATCTAATCATGGTTAACAAGAGAAGATTGTATTAGATCAAAGGAAGAGGCTTATAAAGTTTGCAACAAAAGAAGTAAGCCTGAGGATTAGGAGTGCTGATACAAATAAATAAGCATGATCTGAGAGCCATTATAGAGACATGACTGCAGGACAACATAGATTAGAACCTGAATATTGAAGGGTATGTGACATTTAGGAAGGACAGGAAGTTCGGAAAAGGTGGAGGGGTGGCTCTGTTAATTCATGATGGTATTAGCACATTAGAGAGGGGTGACCTAAGTTCAGGAAACCAGGATGTAGAAGTGGTTTGGGTTGAGATAGGGAATGATAAAGGCATGAAGTCACTTGTTGGACTGGTGTATAGGCCGCCTAACAGTAACTATATGGTAGGACAGAGTATAAAGGAGGAAATAATGGGAGCTTGTTAGAAAAGTATGGCGATAATCATGGGGGATTTCAACTTACATATAGACAGGAAAATTCAGATGGGCAAAGGTAGTGTAGATGAGGAATTCATAGAATGTTTTGGGGATAGTTTCTTAGAACAGCACATTCTGGAGCCAACCAGAGCAGGTTAAACTAGACCTGGTATTGTACAATGAAATCGGATTAGTTAATGACCTCATAGTGAAGGCACCCCTAGGTAGCAGTGATCATAATATGATTGAGTTTTACATTCAGTTTGAGGGAAAGAAGAATGGGTCTAAGACTAGTATTTTGAAATTAAATGATAGTAATTATGAGGCCATGAAAGCAGAGCTAGCTAAAGTAAACCGGTAATTAGGTTAATTGATAGGTCAATGGCGATGCAATAGCAGACACAATACACAGAATAGTTACATTCCACAGAGAAAGAAACATTCCAAGGGCAGGGATGTATCACCTGTGGTTAACTAGAAAAATTAAAGTTAGTATCAAAGATGAGGGTAGTGCAGTTGATGTAGTTTATATGAATTTCAGCAAAGCCTTTAACAAGATCCCACATGGGAGACTTATAAAGAAGGCAAATGCACATGGGACACAGGGTAATTTGATAAGGTGGATTCAAAATTGGCTTAGTTATAGGAGACAGAGGGTGATGACAGAAGGATGCTTTAGTGACTGGAAGCCAGTGTCCAGTGGCGTACCACAGGGATCTGTGCTGGGTCCCCTATTATTTGTCATTTATATAAACGACATAGATGACTATGTGGGGGGTAGGATTAGTAAGTTTGCGGATGACACAAAGATTGGCTGGGTGGTTAACAGTGAGGTTCAGTGTCTTAGTCTACAGGAAGATATAGACGGGATGGTCAAATGGGCAGATAAGTGGCAGATGGAATTTAACCCTGAAAAGTGTGAGGTGATACACTTTGGAAGGAGTAATTTGAGAAGGAAGTATTCAGTGAATGGCATGACACTAGGAAGTTCTGAGGAACAAAGGGACCTTGGCATGTGTGTCCATAGATCTCTGAAGGCAGAGGGGCATGTTAGTGGGGTGGTGAAAAAAACATATGGGACACTTGCCTTTATTAATCGAGGCATAGATGACAAAAGTAGGGAGGTCATGTTGGAGTTGTATAGAACCTTGGTGAGGCCACAGCTGGAGTACTGTGTGCAGTTCTGGTCACCACATTATAGGAAGGATGTGATTGCACTGGAGAGGGTGCAGAGGAGATTCACCAGGATGTTGCCTGGGATGAAACATTTAAGTTATGAAGAGAGGTTGGATAGACTTGGGTTGTTTTCATTGGAGCAGAGAAGACTGTGGGGCGACCTGATCGAGGTGTACAAGATTATGAGGGGCATAGACAGGGTGGATAGGGAGCAGCTGTTCCCCTTAGTTGAAGGGTCAGTCACAAGGGGACATAAGTTCAAGGTGAGGGGCAGGAGGTTTAGGGGGGATGTGAGGAAAAACTTTTTTACCCAGAGGGTGGTGAGGGTCTGGAATGCGCTGCCTGGGAGGGTGGTGGAGACGGGTTGCCTCACATCCTTTAAAAAGTACCTGGATGAGCACTTGGCACCTCATAACATTCAAGGCTATGGGCCAAGTGCTGGTAAATGGGAGTAGGTAGGTAGGTCAGGTGTTTCTCACGTGTCGGTGCAGACTCGATGGGCCGAAGGGCCTCTTCTGCACTGTGTGATTCTGTGATTCTGTGAAACTTAAAGAAAAAGCATATAATTACACAAAGATGGGTGGCAGGTCAGAAGTTTCGAAAGGATACAAAAAAACAGCAAAGAATGACTAAATGATCGATGAGGAAGGAAAAATTAGAGTTGGAGAGATTGCCAGCTAGAAATATAAAGACAGGTAGTAAGATTTTCTGTAGATAATTTAAAAAAAGAAAAGAGTTAGCAAAGTGAGCGTTGGTCCCATAGAGAGTGTGTCTGGGGAATTGATAATGGAAAATAGGGAGATGGCAGATGAATTAAACAGGTATTTTGCATCAGTCTTCACTATAGAGGATGCAAATAACATCCCAGAAATAGCTGTAAATCAGGAAATGGGAGGGAGGGAGGAACTCGGGAAAGTTACAATCACCAGGGAAGTGGGACTGAGTACATTGTTGGGACTGTGGGCTGACAAATTCCCAGGTCCAGTTGGACTTCACCCTAAGGTCTTGAAGGAAGTGGCTAGTGAGATAGTTGATGCATTGGTTTTAATTTTCCAAAATTCCCTAGACTTAGGGAAGGTTGTATTAGATTGGAAAATAGCGAATGTAACTCCTTTAGGCAGAATTTTATGTCCAGTGGGCAGGCGCACACCCAACCTGATCAGGTGTAAAATTGTGCACGATGAGATTGGGTGAGCCTCCCAAATCATCGCATACTCGCACAATATTTTGCTTACTGCGCAGGAGCTGGAACCATGTCCGTCATTAATTAACAGGCCATTTAAGTCCCATTGACCGCAGCTTTTCCTTGCCCGTGCGATTTTGTACTCATTGCACGGGCAAAACAGGCAGGTGGCCAGCCGACAATTTCAAACGCCTCATCCACAGGTAGGATAAAAAGGGTCAGCAGCATTGCCAGTGTGAGTACTGAGGAGTTTTGGAGATAGTTTGCTGCTGTTTACTTATTGGTACTCGGCAGCTTCACCCCTGTTCGGGGCTTCATTGTTAGCATTTCCACACATCATTTCAGGACTCAGTGTTGTATTCCAGGCCCCCGGAGGATTCAGACCGTGTGGATCCTTCCAGGTATCAGACAGCCTTCCCTTACCCTGGGAATGGGGATTGTGGTCTCTGCTGGTGGCACCTCCTCTGAGGAGGAAGAGAGGGGCAGAAGGGAGAGGAGACCGGGTGTCCCAATGCAGCTTCCAGCGGAGGGACCTGTGGGAGGTGAGGTGCAGGCACAAGGGGCGCAGGACCAGTAGGAAGCCCAAGGCAGAAGGGGCTGCAGAAGATGCCACTATCCTGCTGCCAGGAATAACAGGTGGTGATGTAGCTACCTTTAATATGTCCGAGGTGCAGTGCCAAAAGAGGGCCCATCTCTCAAAGGAGACCCTGATCTCCATTAGTCAGATCATCGGACCTGAGATCAGCTCCAACTGTGTGGGTGGACACCCCATGCCAGTGGCTCTGAAGGTCACAGTGGTCCGCAACTCCTATACCTCCAGCTCTTTCCAGGGGTCAGTGTGGGATCTGTGTGGAGTCTCCCAATCAGCTGTCCACAGTTGTGTCAAGCTGGTGACAGACGCTCTGTCCAGTTGTGCATTGACTTTCATTCACCATCACACGGAAGAGGCCAGCCAGGCTGAGTGAGCCAGAGGCTTTGCCACGATTGCTGGGTTCCTCCGTGTCCAGGGTGCTATAGACTGTACACATGTGGCCATCAAGGCACCAGCGGGTGAGCCCGGTGCCTTCGTCAACAGGAAGGGATTCCACTCCATGAACGTACAGATAGTGTGTGATCACAGGATGCTGATTCTGCAAGTCTGTGCAAGGTACCCAGGCAGCTCCCACAACACCTACATCCTGAGACACTCCCAGGTGCCGGGGCTCTTCAGTGCTCCAGCCCGGCTGGATGGATGGCTGCTGGGTGACAAGGGCTATCCATTGAAGAGGTGGCTCATGATGCCTCTCCACCGTCCAAGAACAGAGGCAGAGCAGCGTTATAACAGGAGTCATGGCTCCACAAGGGCTGTGCTAGAGAGGACCATAAGCTTTCTGCAGATGCGCTTCCGATGCCTGGGCTGTTCAGGGGGAGCACTACAATACCCTCCAGAGTGGGTATCACTGATAGTGGTTGCATGCTGCGCTCTCCACAATCTGGCACTGGCAAGGGGGGACCCACTGGAGGAAGAGGATCTTGAGGCAGCTCCACAGACCCCAGAGGATGAACCCAGTAGTGAGTCCGAAGATGAACATGGTGACGAGAATACTGAGGGTGTGGAGGCAGAGATCGGTAACCTCCAGGGAGGCAGGGACACCAGGGAGGCCTTGATCAAACACTCCTTCAGTTAGGCTGCCAAAGATCAGCTTCCACTTCACACCAGGGCTGCTGCCTCCATCCTGGGTATCTGAAATGCCCCTGTCATTTGAACCCAAAGTCCACTCAGTGTCTGTGCAATAAAGTTCAGAGCCACCTACATCCAGCATTAGATACTGGAGTTCCCCACACCAATGAAATAAAAATGTGAAGCCTCATGATGACTCAGGCCATGATGACAAAAACACAAAGATAAAAGCAAAATACTGCAGATGCTGGAAATCTGAACATAAGAACCTAAGAACTAATTGCAGGAGTAGGCAATTCAGCCCCTCGAGCCTGCCCCACTATTCAATACAATCATGGCTGATCTCATTTCGGCCTCAACTCCAATTTCCCGCCCTCTCCCCATAACCTTTCAACACGTTACTAATTAAAAATCTGTCTATCTCCTCCTTAAATTTATTCAGCGTCCCGGCATCGACTGCACTCTGAGGTAGTGAATTCCACAGATTCACGACCCTTTGAGAAAAGTAATTCCTCCTCATCTCTGATTTAAATCTACCACCCCTTAGCCTAAAACTATGGCCTCTCATTCTAGAATGCCCCACAAGGGGAGATGTCCGCTCCACGTCTACTTTGTCTATCACCTTTAGCATCTTATACACCTCAATTAGATGTCCTCTCATCCTTCTAAACTCTAGCGAGTATAGGCCTAAACTGCTCAATCTCTTCTCATAAGACAAACCCCACATCGCTGGAATCAATCTAGTGAACCTCCTCTGAACCGCCTCCAGTGCAACTACATCCTTCCTCAAGTAAGGGGAGTAAAACTGTGCACAGTACTCCAGGTGCGGTCTCACCAATGCCTTGTACAGTTGCAACACACTTCCCTATTTTTATACTCTATTCCTTTAGCAATAAATGCCAAAATTCCATTTGCCTTCCTTATTACCTGCTGTACCTGCATACTAGCTTTCAGCGATTCATGCACAAGGACACCCAGATCCCTCTGCACTGAAGCATTCTGAAGTTTCTCTCCATTTAAATAATAAGTCACCTTTTTATTCTTCTGACCAAACTGGATAACCTCACACTTATCCACGTTAAACTCCATGTGCCAAATTTTGGCCCATTCACCTAACCTGTCCATATCCATTTGTAAATTTCTTATTTCTTCATTGCAACTTACTTTCCCACCTATTTTGGTGTCATCTGCAAATTGAGCTACAGTACCTTCTATCCCTGAACCCAAGTCAGTAATATAGATTGTAAATAGTTGGGGCCCAAGGACTGAACCCTGTGGCACCCCACTAGTTACAGCTTGCCATCCAGAAAAAGACCCATTTATCCTGACTCTCTGCTTTCTGTTGGTTAGCCAATCCTCTATCCAAGCTAATATATTACCCCTAACTCTGTGTGATCTTATCTTGTGTATTAATCTTTTGTGCAGCACCTTATCAAAGGCCATCTGGAAGTCCAGATATACAACATCTACAGGATCCCCATTATCCACTTTGCTTGTCACATCTTCAAAGAACTCCAGCAAATTAGTCAAACACGATTTGTTCCTCCAGTTTGTGTTGAGCTTCACTGGAACAATGCAGCAAGCCAAGGATGGACATGTGGGCATGAGAGCAGGGTGGAGTGTTAAAATGGCAAGCGACAGGGAGGTCTGGGTCATGCTTGTGGACAGACCTGCTGCATTGTTCCAGTGAAGCCCAACGCAAACTGGAGGAACAGCACCTCATCTTCTGACTAGGCACTTTACAGCCTTCCGGACTGAATATTGAATTCAACAACTTCAGACCATGAACTCTCTCCTCCATCCTCACTCCTTTATGATCCCCTTTTTCCAAATATTTATTTTTAAATTTTTATGTATTTTCCCACCTATTTTTATTATTATTTTTCTAAATTTATTTCTATTTTTATTCATTGTTTTATCCCCACCTTTTAGCCTATTTCGATCTTTTCTCCCACACCGTCCCCGCCCCCCACCTCACCCCCACTAGGGCTATCTGTTACTTGCTCATCCTACTTTCTACCTTTAATGTCACCATTAGCACCTCCTTTAGCCAGTATCACCACCATCAACACCCCTTCGACCTTCTGTTTATGACATCTTTGTCAATCTCTCCTTTGCCTCCACCTATCACTGGCCCTCTATCCAGCTTCACCTGTCCCACCTCCTTAAACATTATATATTTCACCACATTTCTACTTCTCTTTAGCTCTGAAGAAATCATACGGACTCGAAACGTTAACTCTGTCTTTCTCTCCACAGATGCTGTCAGACCTGCTGAGCTTTTCCAGCATTTTTTGTTTTATGACAAAAACACAATTTATCTCATTCTGACAGTTCAATGATATTTACATAAATGTTTCTGATCTTCAACCCCAGAGCAGTATACATAAAGGCAACAGAAATGAGCATAAAGTCACCTGCGACCTATCCCTCTTATGCTCCTGGTGCCTTTAGCTCACATTTGCGAGTGCTACATCTATGTGACCCCCTCTCGCTACCACCGGCATCTGAGACAGCTGCTGACTGTGTCCTGTTGGCCTTGATGACCTTGGTGGGCGTCCTCTGGCCCGTGGAGCCTGTGCTGGCCCCACCTGGGAGGGAGCAGCCAGTGCCACGGCTGGTATCTCCCCAGTCATCGCAGCCTCATCAGATGCTACAGTCACTGGCAGAGGGGCGGAGGAGCTGCTGCCCTCGTCCGGAGCGCCCTGAGAAGTACCCGCAGAGATGACAAGCAGTTCATGCACCAACGTGAGGTCACTCTGGACCTTCCTGCTCACCATTGATGGACGGACACCTCGCTGGGATACTGGGTGCCCAAACCATCTCCCACACTGACACTGACCAGCTGAGGTCATTGCTGGTGTGGGGGCTGCAGCTCCGAGCACATCCCCAGGAACCCCTGCTTGAGCTCCTGGAGGAGCCTCTCCTTGAGAGTCACCACTCTCTCCATGGAGGAGGCAGTGCGCTCGGTCATGAGGGTCATTGCATTGCTCATGCTCCACATGGACTTCTCCACAATGGACACCGTGGGCAACATTTGCCCCCTGTTGGTAGGGGGGAGGGGGAAGTTCAGGAGTGGGCATGGGTGGGCGGTACCCCCCCCATTTTACATGGGTGGCCCAATTAAGGTTATGCGCACCCTGTGTGGGAGGGTGGGGGATTCCCTGCGTGCGCATGAAAGAGCGCACTCATCTCCGTGAGGCTAAGTGCTGCCTCAGGGAGATCAGCTCCGATTTAAAACTTTCAATAAAGGTGATTAAAAAGTTTCCCTGTCAGGCCCCCTCTTATGACACTGTCACATGAGTTGGGACGTATCCATAACTTTTATTGAAACCTTTAATAAAAATGTAAATACCCTCCATGAAGCCTCATCCCGCCCGTGGATGACGTTTCATGCTTTGTTCCGAAGCCTGCCAGGGCTCCTAGCCTGCCCGCCATCCTTAAGGGGTCACGCCTGATGCCATCCTGTGTCATTTTACACATCGGCGAGCGGGCCCTGCCCCCACTCACTGATCGGAAAAGCCTGCCCCGTGGCACACAGACCCTCATGGATCTCCGCCAGACCCTCCCTCACATCTCGTTGGACATTCAGCATCTGCTGCCTAATGGACAACTCCAGAGGCCCATCATCAGCTTTCGACTCAGCATCGTCCTGGTCTCCAGCAGCCCTCTGACTGCCGGTGCCCTGGGCGCTCTCTGCCTCCACCTGCACCTCAAGTGAGGGTGAAGTGCCCTCACCAATGCACACTGATAATCTGGCCGCCAGTTTAATGCCCACCGAGGTGCTGGTACCTGAGCTGGTGCCTGCTTTAGATAGCGGGTGTGACATGGGTGAAAATGATTCTCGGTGGTCCTCCGGTGTCAGGGCTGGCCCTTCAGGGTCTGGAGAGCAAACACCTGTTTTATTTTCGAACACAGAACAGTTTATTTTAAAGACAGTTTTGTAGTTAGCCCATGTCATCATCTGATTCTTCAGTCTCTTCTTTCTTTTCTTCGACAACAGCAGCAGCAGCTGGAGCACCAGCAGTTGCAACACCTCCAGCAGGGAAACTTACAAGCTTGGCATTGCCTGCAGTGGTGACATCATCCACATTCTTGCCTTTCAGCTCCCTGATGACCTTATTCAATCATTCATCATCAGCTTCAATACCAACACTCCCAAGAATCTTCTTGATATCATTTGAAGATAGGGCAATGCCCAACATGACGAGGAGGTAAGCTGCGATGGAACATGTTTTGGGAAGCGAGGCAAGCTCCGCTCTGCTGTTTCCTCACTCAATCACTCACTCCGAGTGGAAAAGCAGCGAACGCCTGTTGGTGAACCTAAAAGGGAGAGCAAGGACATGTCATAAGTTAAAGTCATCACACTGTCACTGTGCATGCCCAGCACCCTGGTGAGACCATGGAGATCTGCATCATGGTGTCATCATTCTTCCAATGATCAATGGAGACTCCAGGTTTGAGGCTCCCATCAATGAAGGGACTACACAAGAATGCTTACACCATCTGAAAGTCTCACCTCTGTGCACTGCACCCTTACCTTCATCTGGCACCCCCATCCAGTTACACATGGGGCGTGCTGGCTCTCCATCTCTAGGACCTCTTGCTCGTACCATGAGAGGATTAGGAGGCTAGCGGGGCCTTCGCTGGTCCATGACTTTTCTATATGGTTGTGGGCCGTCTTCTCCTGAAACAACAGGGGACCATTGATTCGTCCACTCTGTATCTGCAGCCTGGTCAACCCCAGCTGAGGAACACCTCCCAGGGCACATCCGAGTTGTGGCCCTCGAGCTGCAAGGTTCTCAGTCCAAGCAGCCAGGGCTCCCTCCCTTGGCCAGCTCCATTGTGATTGATAGTTGGTACTCAGACTCTAACACCCCTGAGGTCCATGGGGGACAGCCACACCTTAACACTTCTGCACACTGACCCATGCCAACACAGTACTCGCCCTTCCTGAGTGCAGCGGTTCATTGAACCTCTTCCGGCACCGTACCCATGTGTGCCGCACCACATCATGGCTACTGACCAGTGCTGCCACCCCCTCCCATGCCCTCTTGGTGAGATGTGGTGGCATCCTCCTCCCATTTCTGGGGATAAGGCTGCCACCTCCTCCAGGAGAATGATGAGGCACTCATCAGAAAAGCAGGGGGTCGAGTGCCCACCCTTCCTGCCCTCCTGCCTGCTCCAATCCATTGTGAGAGTACAGGAGACTTCCTCCTGTGGCAGCCTTCCAGGGGCAGCCTGGGCCGCTTTTCCACCGGCTGCCGGGGTGCCATTGGCCTTCCCGGCCAGCGTGTGGCCACGTTTCATGCTGGGTGTGAAATCGTGGTCAGGGCCCCATCGTGGGCGGTGCATCGTTTCCCGGCTTCTCCCGGACCTGTCCGACAACCTCCAAATTCTGACCTTTATTCAAAAAGGGAGAGAGAAAGCAGGAGACTACAGGCCAGTTAGTCTAACATCTGTCACAGGGAAAATGTTAGAAACTATTATTAAAGATGTTATAGCAATTAACCAATTTATTGGAGCTCTTTGAGGAAGTAACACGTGCTGTGGATAAAGGGGAACCGGTGGTACTTAGATTTCCAGAAGGCATTTGATAAAGGGCCTCATCAAATGTTGTAGGAATGTAAGAACAGCAATAGGCCATTCAGCCCATCAAGCCTGCCCCGCCATTCAATTTGATCATGACTGATCCTCTACCTCAAGTCCACTCTCCCACACTGTCCCCATATCCCTTGATGTCATTACTCTCCAGAAATCTATCAATCTCTATTTTGAACATATTCAATGATTGACCTTCCACCATCCTCTGGGGTAGAGAATGTCAAAGATTCACCACCCTCTGAGTGAAGAAATTCCTCCTCATCTCGGTCCTAAATGGCCTGGCCCTTATTCTGAGACTGTGTCCCCTGGTTCTAGACTCACCAGCCAGGGAAACATCCTATCCACAACTACCCTGTCACACCCTGTTAGAGTTTTCTAAGTTTCAGTGAGATCAATCACCTCTAATTCTTCGAAACTCTAGAGAACACAGGCCTAGTCTCCTCAATTTCTCCTCATAAAACAATCCCACCATCCCAGGGATCAGCCTGGTGAATCTCTGTTCCACTCTCTCTTTGGCAAGTATCTCCTTCCTTAGACAAGGAGACCAAAACTGTACACAATACTCCAGATGCAGCCTCACCAAGGTTCTATACAACTGCAGCAAGACATCCTTACTCCTGTGCTCAAATCCTCTCGTGATGATGGCCAATATACCACTTGCCACTTGCCACTTGCCTTCCTAACTGCTTGCTGCACTTACATGCTAGCTTTTCATGACCTATGAACAAGGACACTCAGATCCCTTTGGACATCAGTATTTCCCAACCTCTTACCAATTATAAAATACTCTGCCTTTCTGTTTTTTCTACCAAAGCAAATAACTTCAGACTTATTCACATTATATTCCATCTGCCATGTTCTTACCCATTCACCTAACCTGTCCAAATCCTCTTGGAGCCTCCTTCATCCTCCTCACACTCCCACCCAGTTTGGTGTAATCAGAAAACTTGGAAATATTACAATTGGTCCCCACATCCAAATCATCTGCATAGTTTGTGAACAGCTGTGGACCTAACACTGATCCTTGTGGTACCCCACTGGTAACAGCCTGCCATCCTCAGAATGATCCTGCTCTCTGCTTTCTGTCTGATAACCAATTCTCAATCCAAACTAGAATGTTTCTCCCAATCCCATGCGCTCTAATTTCACTTACTAACCTCCTGTGTGGAACCTTATCAAAAGCCTTCTGAAAGTCCAAGTACATCACATCCACTGGTTCTCCTTTATCTATGCTTCAAATAACATCCTCAAAAAAACTCCAACAGGTTTGTCAAAGATGATTTCCCTTTAATAAATCCATATTAACTCTGGCCAGTTTTACCATTCTTTTCTAAATGTCTAGTTATCACACCCTTTATAATAGATTCTAACATGTTCCCTGATACTGACATCAAACTAACAGGTATGGAGTTCTCCGTTCTCCCTCTCCCTCCCTTCCTAAATAGTGGCATTACATTTGCTACTTTCCAGAATCTAAGGAAATTTGAAAGATACCCACCGATGAATCCACTATTTCCCTGGCCACCACCTTCAACACTCTGGGATGAAGATCATCTGGTCCAGGGGATTTATTGACCTTCAATCCAGTTAACTTATCGAATACTACCTCTTTACGAATACTAATTTCTTTTAGTTCCTCCATTTCACAAGTTTCTTGGTTACCTAGCATTTCTTGGGAGATTTTTTGTTTCTTCTTCCATGAAGATAGATGCAAAGGGTGGAATTTTCCATTAATGAGACAAAGTGCGGTGATGAGTGGTTTTGGCAGCTGGCCGCAATGGTGGGAACTCACGCCCGATTCCATCGATCAGAGGGTCACTAACTATTCACAACTGCCCATTGGGCCGAATCACCTGGCGGGTCAGGAGATGATTTGTCTGCCCGCCGTCAGCTGGTGGGGTCAAAGGTCCGAGTGCCATATCTAAAGGCCAGTCCAACACACAATCTCCCTCTCTCCAGCCCACCCCTCTTGTGGATGTGTGCAGAGATGTCTCGCAGCCAGAAGAAGGAGACCAAGAGCCTCAAGAAGAAGGCAGCCCCCTGCTCCACGCACCTCCAGGCCTTGATCAGAGGGGTGCAGGCACACAGGCAAGTCCTGTGTCCCAGGGATGGTTACAGGAAGCACAGCAGCATCACCCCTTGGGCCTGGGACACTGTAGTGGAGCAGGTCAGCGCGGCTGATACCAGCGCCCAGAGTGCCGCCTAGTGCAGGAAGATCTCATCCGCTCCCCCAGGGTAAGTCATCCTTCAGCTCTCTCATCGTGGCATCATGCACTCAAACGGCTCCTCCCTTCAGGGATCTCACACAACCATTAGCGGGGGACACATATCAACTCATTCTCTCACCCACATCACCCCCCATCCCACCTATCATGTTGCTCACACTCCTTCCTCTGACCCTTCTGGGGAGGGTTCACCACACACAGGGGGACATGCACCTCACCCAACCTCTGCTCCATCCCTGCCCATCACGTCTTTCTGTCTCCTACATACAGGCCAAGCAGGTGACCCTTATCAGGCCGGGGCCCTCCAGGCCAGGAGCCACCAGAGGACCTCCGCCAAGGTCATCACAGACATCAGGATGTAGCAGTCAGCAGCTGTCTCCACCTCTGCAGTGGGTGTCAGGGCTGCACCCAGGCCTAGCGCTAGAGTTAGGAAAGTTAAGAAAAATTGATGTCACTTTTGGGTCACGGGTGTGTTAGACATGTAACTAAATTGCACTTTTGTGAATACATTTGATGGTTATGCGAATATTCCTGAAGGCATTGTGATGTTTTACTTTGGAATCCTCTTACTTCGAGGATTCCTTCCATTCGGTGATAGTGTCCCACTGTGAGATTCATATTCCTGTGACGTCAACCTCAGTTGAACTAGTCTCCGCACCCTTGTGTGATGCCAGGGAGGTGTGTTGAAATGTTTATTTGAAGTGTGTAAAGGCTACCTAGCATTCTCAAAGAACTTCTTCTCAAGGACTTCCTCAAGGAACACCATTGAGTGAGGGCAGCTCATCAGCATTGATACTCTAGTGGCATCTGTGTCTCCTCGGTGGTAGTGGTAGAAGAAAAGACATGCATGGGAGGAGGAGATCCCTCGGCATGTATGTCAAAGAACTGACTAGGGAACTGGCTATCCTAAATTTGGTATTGTGCAGTGAGAAGGGGTTAATTTATAATCTTGTTGTGCGGGGTCCTTTAGGGAACAGTGACTATAACATGATAATTCTTCCTTAGGTTGGAAAGTGAAGTAGCCTGATCTGAAACTAGGTTCCTAAATCTTAACAAAAGAAACTCCAAAGGTATGAGACGTGAGTTGGCGAAGATAGATTAGGGAACTTCATTAAAAGATGGATAGACATTGGCTAATATTTAAGGAATGAATGTATGCTTTGCAACAGTTATACATTTCATTCTGGCACAAAAACACAACAGGAAAAGCAGCCCAACCATGGCTAACAGAAGAAATTAAGGATAGTTTTAGATCCAAAGAGGAGTCATATAAAGCTGCTAGAAAAAGTAGCAATCCTGAGGATCAGGAGCAGTTTGGAATTCAGTAAAGGAGGACCAAGACATTGACTCAGAGGGGAAAAATAGAGTATGAGAGTAAACTTGCAAGGAAAGTAAAAGCACACAGTAAAAGCTTCTATAATTATGTAAAAAGAGAAAGATTCATCAAGACAAATGTAGGGAAATAATGGATGCATTTGTCATCTTCCAAAATTCTGTAGATTCTGGAACATTCCCGGCAGATTGGAGGATGGCAAATATAACCCCACTATTTAAAAAAGGATGGAGGGAGAAACAGGGAATTACAGACCAGTTAGTCTAACATCAGTAGTAGGGAAAATGCTAGAGTCTATTATAAAGGATGTGCTAACAGGACACTTAGAAAATATCAATGTGGGATTAGACAAGGTTAACATGGATTTATGAAAGGGAAATCATGTTTGACAAACCTACTGGAGTTTTGTGAGGATGTAACTAGCAGAATAGATAAGGGAGAACCAGTGGATGTGGTGTATTTGGATTTTCAGAAAGCTTTTGATAAAGTCCTACATAAGAAGTTAGTGTGTAAAATTAAAGCACATGGGATTGGGGGTAATATATTGGCATGGATTGAGAATTGGCCCCAGCTATTCACAATTATATCAATGATCTGGATGAGGGAACCAAATGTAATAGTTCCAAGTTTGCTGACAATGCAACACTAGGTGGGAATGTGAGCATTGAGGAGGATATTAAGAGGCTTCAAGGCAATTTAGACAGGTTGAGTGAGTGGGCAAATACATGGCAGATGCTGTATAATATGGATAAGTGTGAAGTTTTACGCTTTGGTAGGAGGAACAGAATGGCATAGTATTATTTAAATGGTGAGAGATTGGGAAATGTTGATGGACAAAGGGACCTGGGTGTCCTTGTACACCAATCACCGAAAGCAAGCATACAGGTGCAGCAAGCAGTTAAGGCAAATGGTATGTTGACCTTCATTGTGAGAGGACTTGAGTACAGGAGCAAGGATGTCTTACTGCAGCTGGACAGGGCCTTGGTGAGACCACATCTGGAGTACTGTGTGCAGGTTTGGTCTCCTTATCTAAGAAAGGATATGCTTGCCATAGGAGGAGTGCAGTGAAGGTTCACCAGACTGATTCCTGGGATAAAAACAAAAAAACTGCGGATGCTGGAAATCCAAAACAAAAACAGAATTACCTGGAAAAACTCAGCAGGTCTGGCAGCATCGGCGGAGAAGAAAAGAGTTGACGTTTCAAGTCCTCATGAGGTTCCTGGGCCTCCATATCTTCATCCTCCTCCAGTTCATCCTCTGGCAGAGGGTCACCTCTTTGCATTGCCAGATTGTGAAGGGTGCAACAGACTGCGATGATGTGGGAAACCCTGTCGGGAGTGTATTGGAGTGAGCCACCTCCAAGCATCTGAAGCGCATATTCAGAAGCCCTACGGTCTGCTCTATAAGGGAGTGTGTGGCGCTGTGAGCAGTGATGTATCTCTCCTCGGATGGACTCCGAGGGCAATGCGCTGGTGTCCTCAGATAGCGTTTCAGTGGGTATCCCTTATCCCAAAGGAGCCATCCCTACAGACGTAATGGCCCTTCAAAAATCTCAGGCATGTGGCAGTGACTCAGGATGTAGGAGTTATGGCACCTCCCAGGGTACTGTGTACAAATGTGCAGCATGTGCTCGCGGTGACCACACACCAGTTGTACGTTGATGGAATGATAGCCCTTGTGGTTTATAAACACTAGGGGCTGCTGCCATGGAGCCTGTATAGCCACATGGGTGCAGCCCATTGCACTCTGCACTCTGGGGAAGCCTGAGATGGTAGTGAAGCCGGTGAATCTCACAGCCTGGCTATCTTCATCCAGAGCAAACCTGACCCAATGATGGGCTTTCCAGTAAAGGGCATCTGTAACCTCCTTTAGGCATCGATGTATTGTGGACTGAGAGATGCCGCACAGGTCCCCTGTTGTTCCTTGGAAAGAACCAGGGGCCAAGAAATTGAGCGCAGTGGTCACCTTCAAAGCCACTGGCAGGAGATACCCTCCAACTCCATGTGGCATCAGGTCTTCATGCAGAATGTGGCATATGTGATGTACCAGAGCTGGGGACAAGTGCAGATGTGCATGGCATTGCCTCTCACTCATTTGGAAATAGGAGACTCTTTGATGTTAAATCCTAGGTCTGGCGAGTTACCCCCATTGTCTGGGTCTCTCCTCCTGATCCTGTTCATGCTGTGGCTCCACTTGACCATGTCCCTCCTGCTGGAGCTACACGCGGAGTCACCTCTCCCTCCTCCACCTCCTCCATTGCATTAGGACCCTGACAAAGGCAGCATTGAGCCCTGGATCCATATCTGATTTTGCCTTCTCTCTGAAAGGAAACATTGAAGACACTAAAGATTCAGGGACAAGAAAGTGAAGCTCAGAGGATGACACATTTGGAGAGTGGAAGGGTCCATAGCTTTTCCTACCCTACTTCCATGGTGGCTGATGCCACTTGTCCCTGAGACACTGGCACACACATCGAGGCGACCAAGATGGCATTGCAGATATGTAACATCTTGAGCCCTGGGTGCGATGCTAAAGTTTCAGCGTGATGAATGACCTAACCTAGCTCCGTGTTCCAATCTCTGATGTGCCGTATTAATGACCAGTTCTTTTTATTTATTTACGAGATGTGGGTGTCGCTGGCTAGGCCAGCGTTTATTGCCCAGCCCTAATTGCCTCTTGAGAAGGTGGTGCTGAGCTGCCTTCTTGAACTGCTGCAGTCTATGTGGTGTAGGTACACCCACAGCGCTGTTAGGGAGGGAGTTCCAGAACAGTGAAGGGACGGTGATATATTTCCAAGTCAGGATGGTGAGTGACTTGGAGGGGAACTTCCAGGCGGTGGTGTTCCTATGTGTCTGCTGTAAGTGGATGTTCATTGGCCCGTTAGGAGTGTCAAATCTGGTGAACACATGACAGGCCTTCAGTGATGGAATGTCATACATGATCCAGCTGTGCCTCCTTCACTATTACCTACATTCCCAAATTCTACATTTCTATGTGTTACTCTTGAGATGCAGCAATTGTGATGTGAAGCCACTAAGTTCTGAGCTGCCCTTTAACAGAGCTAATGAAGTCATTGGCTTTCAGTGGCTTCCATTGGAAGGAAGTCTTCCTCCTTTCTTTCTAAGCAGACTCCTTCTCACTTCTGTACCCCAGAAAGGCCCCCTCGTGTTCCCCCTTCCCCCTCACTGCCGTTCCGTACACTTCCCTCCCTGTTTCCCCCCTCGTGTTCCCCCTTCCCCCTCACTGCCGTTCCGTACACTTCCCTCCCTGTTTCCCCCCTCGTGTTCCCCCTTCCCCCTCACTGCCGTTCCGTACGCTTCCCTCCCTGTTTCCCCCCTCGTGTTCCCCCTTCCCCCTCACTGCCGTTCCGTACACTTCCCTCCCTGTTTCCCCCCTCGTGTTCCCCCTTCCCCCTCACTGCCGTTCCGTACACTTCCCTCCCTGTTTCCCCCCTCGTGTTCCCCCTTCCCCCTCACTGCCGTTCCGTACACTTCCCTCCCTGTTTCCCCCCTCGTGTTCCCCCTTCCCCCTCACTGCCGTTCCGTACACTTCCCTCCCTGTTTCCCCCCTCGTGTTCCCCCTTCCCCCTCACTGCCGTTCCGGACACTTCCCTCCCTGTTTCCCCCCTCGTGTTCCCCCTTCCCCCTCACTGCCGTTCCGTACACTTCCCTCCCTGTTTCCCCCCTCGTGTTCCCCCTTCCCCCTCACTGCCGTTCCGTACACTTCCCTCCCTGTTTCCCCCCTCGTGTTCCCCCTTCCCCCTCACTGCCGTTCCGTACACTTCCCTCCCTGTTTCCCCCCTCGTGTTCCCCCTTCCCCCTCACTGCCGTTCCGTACACTTCCCTCCCTGTTTCCCCCCTCGTGTTCCCCCTTCCCCCTCACTGCCGTTCCGTACACTTCCCTCCCTGTTTCCCCCCTCGTGTTCCCCCTTCCCCCTCACTGCCGTTCCGTACACTTCCCTCCCTGTTTCCCCCCTCGTGTTCCCCCTTCCCCCTCACTGCCGTTCCGTACACTTCCCTCCCTGTTTCCCCCCTCGTGTTCCCCCTTCCCCCTCACTGCCGTTCCGTACACTTCCCTCCCTGTTTCCCCCCTCGTGTTCCCCCTTCCCCCTCACTGCCGTTCCGTACGCTTCCCTCCCTGTTTCCCCCCTCGTGTTCCCCCTTCCCCCTCACTGCCGTTCCGTACACTTCCCTCCCTGTTTCCCCCCTCGTGTTCCCCCTTCCCCCTCACTGCCGTTCCGTACACTTCCCTCCCTGTTTCCCCCCTCGTGTTCCCCCTTCCCCCTCACTGCCGTTCCGTACACTTCCCTCCCTGTTTCCCCCCTCGTGTTCCCCCCTTCCCCCTCACTGCCGTTCCGTACGCTTCCCTCCCTGTTTCCCCCCTCGTGTTCCCCCTTCCCCCTCACTGCCGTTCCGTACACTTCCCTCCCTGTTTCCCCCCTCGTGTTCCCCCTTCCCCCTCACTGCCGTTCCGTACACTTCCCTCCCTGTTTCCCCCCTCGTGTTCCCCCTTCCCCCTCACTGCCGTTCCGTACACTTCCCTCCCTGTTTCCCCCCTCGTGTTCCCCCTTCCCCCTCACTGCCGTTCCGTACACTTCCCTCCCTGTTTCCCCCCTCGTGTTCCCCCTTCCCCCTCACTGCCGTTCCGTACACTTCCCTCCCTGTTTCCCCCCTCGTGTTCCCCCTTCCCCCTCACTGCCGTTCCGTACACTTCCCTCCCTGTTTCCCCCCTCGTGTTCCCCCTTCCCCCTCACTGCCGTTCCGTACACTTCCCTCCCTGTTTCCCCCCTCGTGTTCCCCCTTCCCCCTCACTGCCGTTCCGTACGCTTCCCTCCCTGTTTCCCCCCTCGTGTTCCCCCTTCCCCCTCACTGCCGTTCCGTACACTTCCCTCCCTGTTTCCCCCCTCGTGTTCCCCCTTCCCCCTCACTGCCGTTCCGTACACTTCCCTCCCTGTTTCCCCCCTCGTGTTCCCCCTTCCCCCTCCCTGCCGTTCCGTACACTTCCCTCCCTGTTTCCCCCCTCGTGTTCCCCCTTCCCCCTCACTGCCGTTCCGTACACTTCCCTCCCTGTTTCCCCCCTCGTGTTCCCCCTTCCCCCTCACTGCCGTTCCGTACGCTTCCCTCCCTGTTTCCCCCCTCGTGTTCCCCCTTCCCCCTCACTGCCGTTCCGTACGCTTCCCTCCCTGTTTCCCCCCTCGTGTTCCCCCTTCCCCCTCACTGCCGTTCCGTACACTTCCCTCCCTGTTTCCCCCCTCGTGTTCCCCCTTCCCCCTCACTGCCGTTCCGTACACTTCCCTCCCTGTTTCCCCCCTCGTGTTCCCCCTTCCCCCTCACTGCCGTTCCGTACACTTCCCTCCCTGTTTCCCCCCTCGTGTTCCCCCTTCCCCCTCACTGCCGTTCCGTACACTTCCCTCCCTGTTTCCCCCCCTCGTGTTCCCCCTTCCCCCTCACTGCCGTTCCGTACACTTCCCTCCCTGTTTCCCCCCTCGTGTTCCCCCTTCCCCCTCACTGCCGTTCCGTACACTTCCCTCCCTGTTTCCCCCCTCGTGTTCCCCCTTCCCCCTCACTGCCGTTCCGTACACTTCCCTCCCTGTTTCCCCCCTCGTGTTCCCCCTTCCCCCTCACTGCCGTTCCGGACACTTCCCTCCCTGTTTCCCCCCTCGTGTTCCCCCTTCCCCCTCACTGCCGTTCCGGACACTTCCCTCCCTGTTTCCCCCCTCGTGTTCCCCCTTCCCCCTCACTGCCGTTCCGTACGCTTCCCTCCCTGTTTCCCCCCTCGTGTTCCCCCTTCCCCCTCACTGCCGTTCCGGACACTTCCCTCCCTGTTTCCCCCCTCGTGTTCCCCCTTCCCCCTCACTGCCGTTCCGTACACTTCCCTCCCTGTTTCCCCCCTCGTGTTCCCCCTTCCCCCTCACTGCCGTTCCGTACACTTCCCTCCCTGTTTCCCCCCTCGTGTTCCCCCTTCCCCCTCACTGCCGTTCCGTACACTTCCCTCCCTGTTTCCCCCCTCGTGTTCCCCCTTCCCCCTCACTGCCGTTCCGTACGCTTCCCTCCCTGTTTCCCCCCTCGTGTTCCCCCTTCCCCCTCACTGCCGTTCCGTACACTTCCCTCCCTGTTTCCCCCCTCGTGTTCCCCCTTCCCCCTCACTGCCGTTCCGTACACTTCCCTCCCTGTTTCCCCCCTCGTGTTCCCCCTTCCCCCTCACTGCCGTTCCGTACACTTCCCTCCCTGTTTCCCCCCTCGTGTTCCCCCTTCCCCCTCACTGCCGTTCCGTACACTTCCCTCCCTGTTTCCCCCCTCGTGTTCCCCCTTCCCCCTCACTGCCGTTCCGTACACTTCCCTCCCTGTTTCCCCCCTCGTGTTCCCCCTTCCCCCTCACTGCCGTTCCGTACACTTCCCTCCCTGTTTCATCCCTCGTGTTCATCAACCCCACCCTCACCTCACAGCCCACCCTCTGGTTGAACTTCCAGTCTCTGAAAGTGGACGTCTGCATGAGTACCAGAGCATAGAGGTGTTCCTCTGACTATATAGGCAAAGAATAGGAACAGACCACCCTACGGTCCATCAGAGTGTTGCTCTATGGGCAGAATTTTGCCCTCGTCGGCTGGGCTCAGCGGAGGCGAATGAGAGCTGTAGGGAAGCCGATGCCACCCGCGAGCGGGCCGCAACCACAATTTCACGCACTCACCTCGAAGCTATGAGCGATGTGAATTCCCACCTTTGCACACCACCCCTATTCAAATGGGTTAGACGCTGTGTTTTCCGCTGGCGTGACACAAGATTGGAAGGCCTGACATGATTCTAGCGAGCAATTTATTATGACGCAGCTGATGGAAATGGCTGAGTTGCTCAAATTCCAAAGGGAAACTTGTAACAACTGTCTTTGTATGTATGCAATTTGTATGTTTCGAGGTGTAGGTGTTGAATTCAGTAGTGATAAGACCACTGAGTCTCAAGAGGTTTTTTTTATAAAACTAAATTAAACATTTATTAATACAAGAAAGACTGTAAGCACATACATATGTCTGCAAAATTATTATTATAATAACTACAAAAATCCCCTAATTAATCTGACTCTCAGTTACACCCCCGGTAAGGCAACAGTAAAACTCAGCAAAACAGACACCTGGCAGAGCACCCCCTGGACAGTCACATTTAAAATGAGTTTCTTTCAGCTCTGGGTCCTTGCAGACAGATTTTAGGTGAACAGGCTGGAGGCTTCTCACACTTGTTGGATCTTAAAATGCTTCTACCTTACACACAATTTCCTTTCTCCTTTATACATATCTTTCTCTTTGAATGTAAATTTTCCACCATCACTAGGCTTTTAATTTTACCTCTTCCAACAATGACATCCTTTGATTCCACCAATCTTATTAGTAAGCTGAAAAAAAAATAAACACATTGCTCAGCATCTTCTAGCTAGGTGCAAGATTTCACCCATTCTTTTGAATACTTTATTTAAAAATGCAAACTGCCCCCTTGATACCTATGTTTGCAAACTTCCCTCTGTTTATCTAATTACCATTTCAAACCTACTTCTTTCTAAACATCAAAGCCTCTAGACCAACTGGCTTTAATCCATTACAGACACACATATATAGACACAGTCACCACTAAACTCTAGTTAAAAAAAATACTTTCCAATAACATTTTGACATTAATCTCATCATGACACAGCTGTTTTAATGAGCATTCGTGACATGTTAATGAACACAAATGGAATTCATGCCACTAGTCGGCGGGAGAACCAACCTGCCATAAACCCACCATCAGGAGAATTGCAACCTGTTTTTACACTGGTGGATTTCCAACATTTTGCCTGCCACTGGATTCTCTGCTTCGGCCCCTCATGAAACCCACCATGGGTGGGATAGAAAAATTCTGCCCAAAGTAACTGTTTAGTTTCTCCCCCATTTCCCTGTTCTCCATTGTAAATTCTCCTGTCCGCACCTGTAATGAGCCCACGTTTGTCCCAGCTAATCTTTTCCTTTTCACATACCTAAAGAAGCTGTTAAAGTCTGCTTTCACGTACTTTGCTAGTTTGTATTCATGTTC
Organism: Carcharodon carcharias; assembly: GCF_017639515.1. Classification (NCBI taxonomy): domain Eukaryota; kingdom Metazoa; phylum Chordata; class Chondrichthyes; order Lamniformes; family Lamnidae; genus Carcharodon; species Carcharodon carcharias. The sequence continues at coordinate 1,080,625 of NC_054507.1, forward strand.
TATTTTCCTTTTCTTTCCCAGTTTCTTGGTCCTCCTCAGCTGGGTTCTAAATTGCTTCCATACCTCAGACTTACCACTTTTTCAGTCACATCCTTTGATCTAATGCAATCTTTAACTTCTTTTGTTAACCACAATTGATTCACCTTTCCCTTTGGGTGTTTTTGCCTTCGAGGAATGTATATTTGTTGTAGACCATGTAATCTTTCTTTAAATCCTAACCATTGCCTGTCTACTGTCAAATCTTTTTGTGTATTTTCCCAATCCACCATAGCCAACTTGCCCCTCATAGCCTCATAATTTTCTTTCTTCGGATTTAAGATCCTAGCTTCAGAATGATCTATATCACATTCAAACTTAATGTGAAATTCTGCCATATTATGGTCGCTATTTCCAAAAGGATACTTTACAGCAAGGTCTTTCTCATTAAACAGCACTAAGTCCAAAATAGCCCAATCCCTAGTTGGCTTCTATCGGTAGATAAAAAGAAAAGATTAGCAAAGACAGGTGTGGGCCCATTACACACAGAGACAGGATGATTTATAATGGGGAATAAGGAAATGGCAGGGAAACTAGACAAATACTGTGTCTTTCTTCACAGAGGAAGATACAAAAAACCTCCCAGTAATACTAGAGAACCAAGGGATTAGCAAGAATGAGGAACTGAAAGAAATTAGTATTATTAAAAAAGTACCACTGGAGAAATTAATGGGACTGAAAGTTGCTAAATCCTCTGGACCTGATGATCTACATCCCAGAGAGTTGAACGAGCTGGCTGGAGAGATAACGGATACATTGGTGGTCATTGTTTAGGTTTTGAAATGTAACCAGTCTGATTGACATCTCTAGCTTTCCATAGTCATGTGACTGTGCCTCTGGGGGCCGATATCTTAAGACCAGTTCAATAAAGGCTCCCACTGAGTACACACTGAAGATGTACAGTTTTTCTTATACATGAAACATGGTGTCAGAAGTGAAAAAAATAGATTTTTGAACCCTGCAAAAGGATTAGAGAAGACACTCAGAACTCAGGAACACAGGTTCAAAGCTGCAAAAAAAACTGCTGAAAAATACAAAGGGAAACAGACAAAGGCTGCAAGTGATACAGCTCAGAAAGGCACAAAGCTGCTGAAAAAGAACAAAAGAAAAGTACACAATATGCACAGCAGCAAGTGAAATTACTGGCTGCAGAGAGAAAGGACAAAGGAAATACAGAGGCTGCAAGTAACTTACTGAGTGAGATAAAGGACCGCAGTAAATTTCCAATCCCATCTCCAGCCCAGTTGAAAAATGATGCATGGAAAAGCTTTTTTTTTCACTCACAATGGCAAAACTATGAGATTGCAATAGTATTAATGAACAAGCCTGAACCGATAAGAGTAGCCATGCTGTTAACACTGCTACATTGTGTATACCTCTCTAAATCAAACCGATGAGCCAAGAAAAAAGACGACAGAGATTCTGAGAGCCTTGAATGCACATTTCAAACCCCAAGTGAACGTTACATATGAACACTATGTATTCAACACTAGAGTTCAGAGTGAAATCGAGACCATTGAACGGTACATCACAGCAGTAACACGGCTAGCAGAATCATGTGAATTCGGACAGCTAAAAGATGATCTGATTAAAGATAGATTGGTCTTAGGTGTGAAACACCCCTCGGTGAGCGCAAGTCTACTGAAAGATGAAAAACTGATGCTAAAGAAAGTGATAGACGTGTGTCAAAATGCAGAAGTTGTGAAACATCAGCTAGAGCATATGTATGGCAGACCAGATCAGGAGATACATTACGCTGAGGGATAGTCCAGAAGCACTCACAGGTAAAGGGCAGGATGCAAATGCTGTGGAAGACAGCATGCACCGGAGAAGAAGAATTGCCTAGCATGGGGAAAGCAGTGTTTTAACTGCAAGAAGCCAAATTATTTTGCACATGTGCTTGGCCAGAAAGAAGCAAAACAATATATAAATGATATATAGATGGCCACTGCAGAGATAGCAGCAGACAAGCCTGGTGAAGAACTATACACTATACAACAGGTATAGGAGATTATAGGAGACAAATGGTTTGTGACTGTTACTTTCCCTCTGTGATCATCATTGTATCAGCTAATAAGATGAGTCAGATAGATATGGGGAGGTCATATAACATCATGACCTTCATGGACCTGTGCAAAGTGCCTCAACATGGCAATCCAAAAATGAAGCCCTCGAAAGTAAGGTTGAGGCTATATGATGACACAATACTCGTACTGAGAGGACAAATTAACCTGAGAGCCCAATGCAATGGCAAGAAGGAAGATCTGGAGTTCCAGATCATTGATGGGATGTACCAGCCACTTATCTCAGCTGAAGCAAGTCTAAAGCTTGGCTGGTAACCCTGACGTGCCAACAGAGGGTAACAAAAAGCCCCACAGAAAGGGCAGAAGGACACCCCAGAGAGGGAGACAATATTCAAGTAAACTACAAGATGGTTGCTGGCCACAACAGTGCAATGAAATGCATGAGCCAAAGGTAAGTGTTCTACAGGAAAATGTTCACATCAGAGCAGAACTGGAGGAGTTGAAGGGCAAGATTCCAGCTGAGTCTATACCTTTGAAAACGCATGATAAACTGAAGCCTTCAATGAACCAAACAGTGCAAGACTCAACCAAACAAATTTCAGGGACAACACAAAGGGACCAGGGGGACAGAATGACCCACAGTTCCACCGTTGGCAACTCAAAACAGGAGTTCAGAAAACTCAATCAGATATACTGGCACAACCACAGGCAAATCTCAACAACTAGCGAAGCTGTCCCTTCACACCACAGGCGGTCAGGGAGATAGGATCTCACCAGCTGTACTGAGTACAGAACTACCATCAATCCCAGAGGTCCATGAGTCCCCTACAACAGCAATGGAATAACAACAGTCACCAAGGCAACAAGGGCTACGGGAACAACACTCTCCAGACAAGGAACATCACCCTGATGTATAGCCAATGGCAACACGCACATGGACCATGAACTGACCAGTAGAACAAACAGTTGTAAACGCATGAGGATAGTGGGTGTGTAGTGGGTAACGGGCTTGTGCATGCAAATGCGTATTTTTGTTTGCTAGGAAAAAGCGGATGTTTGTATCTTAGTTCAATATGAAAGGGAGGGACATTTGGGTTTTGAATGTAACCAGTCTGACTGACACCTCTGGCTTTCTGTAGTCATGTGACTATGCCATGAAGCTGCCTCTGGGGGCTGACATCTTAAGATCAGTTCAATAAAGGCTCTCATTGAGTACACAGGGAAGAAGTGCAGCTGTCCTTATGCATGAAAATTCTACAGATTCTGGAATGGTTCCTACAGATTGGAAGGTAGCAAATATAACCTCACTGTTTAAGAAAGGAGGGAGAGAGAAAATGAGGAATGACAAACCTGTTAGCCTGACATCAGTAGGAGGGGAAATGCTAGAATCTATTATAAAGGATGTGATAACTGAAAACTTAGAAAATAATGATCTGACTGGGCAGAGTCAACACAGGTTTATGAAAGGAAAATCATGTTTGACAAACCTGTTGGAGTTTTTTGAGGATGTAACTAGCAGAACAGATAAGGGGGAACCAGTGGATGTGGTGTACTTGGATTTTCAGAAGGCTTTCGATAAGTCCCATCCAGGAGTTCAGTAAACAAAATTAGAGCACATGGGTAATATGCTGGCATGGATTGAGAATTAGTTAACAGACAGAAAACAGTAGGAATAAATGGGTCATTCTCTGGTTGGCAGGTGGTGACTAGTTGGGGGGGTACTGCAGGGATCAGTGCTTGGGGCCCAGCTATTCACAATCTATATCGGTGATTTGGATGTGGAGATCAAATATAACATTTCCAAGTTTGCTGACAACCCAAGGTGGGAATGTGAGTTGTGAGGAGGATGTAAGGAGGCTCCAAGGGGAGTTAGGCTAAGTGAATGGGCAAGAACATGGCAGATGGAACATAATGTGGATAAGTGTGAGGTTATCCTCTTTGACAGGAGCAACAGAGATGCAGAGTATTTCTTAAATGGTGAGAGATTGGGAAGTGCTGATGTCCAAAGGGACCTGGGTGTCCTTGTACATAAGTCACTCAAAGCTAACACGCAGGTGCAGCAAGCAATTAGGAAGGCAAGTGGTATGTTGGTCTTTATTACAAGAATTTTTGAGAACTGGAGTAAAGATGTCTTGCTGCAGTTGTATAGAGCAGGTGAGACCTCACCTGGAGAATTGTGTACAGTTTTGGTCTCCTTATCTAAGGAAGGATATACTTGACATAGAGGGTGTGCAACAGGGATTCACTAGGCTGATCCCTGGGATGGTGGGATTGTTTTTTGAGGAGACTGGGTCTGTATTCTCTAGAGTTGAGAAAAGTGAGAGGTGACCTCATTGAAACTTAGAAAACTCTAACAGGGTGTGACAGGGTAGTTGTGGATAGGATGTTTCCCTGGCTGGTGAGTCTAGAACCAGGGGACACAGTCTCAGAATAAGGGCCAGGCCATTTAGGACTGAGATGAGGAGGAATTTCTTCACTCAGAGGGTGGTGAATCTTTGGAATTCTCTACCCCAGAGGGTTGTGGAAGCTCAGTCATTGAGTATGTTCAAGACAGAAATTGATAGATTTTGGGATATTAAAGACACCAAAGGATAGGGGGATAGTGCAGGAGAGTGGTGTTGAGGGAGATGATCAGCCATGATCGAATTGAATGGCAGAGCAGGCCCGAGGGGCTGAATGGCCTATTCCTGCTCCTGTTTCCTATGTTCATTGACATCACCCAGCTCCTTCCCTGAAGGATGGATAGTAAGAGTTTCTTTTGATCTTTAAATAAGAGTAAACAAAGTGAGCGTTGGTCCTATAGAAAGCGAGTCTGGGGAATGTTATGTGTAGTTTGGTAGGTCTCATGAAGAGGTTCTGAGTCTTGTACAGTTTAACAGTAAGTGTTAATTAACTACTCAAAGCTATGTACATAGATAAGGTATAAGGTCTAAGCTAGGGGCTATTCCCATGCTTGCTTCTGCACACGTCTCCGTCCAGTGCTAATTTTGGGTAATGTGTTCCTTTAATCATAGTGTGAGAGGTCCTGTATCCAGTCCCACATTAACCCTTTCTATGTCAGACCCTTATAGTACGCCAAACAAAAACAAAAATAGCTGGATAAACTCAACAGGTCTGACAGCATCTGCGGAGAGGAACACAGTTAACGTTTCGAGTCTGTATGACTCTTCGTCAGAACTGAAGAAAAATAGAAATGAGGTGAAATATAAGCTGGTTGAGGGAGGTGGGACAGGTAAAGCTGGTTAGAGGGCCAGTGATAGATGGAGGCAAAGAAGAGATTGCCAAAGATGTCATAGACACAAGGACAAAGAGGTGTTGACGGTGGTGATATTAGCTAAGGAATGTGCTAATGGTAACATTAAAGGTAGAAAGCAGGACGAGCAAGATACAGATAGCCCTAGTGGGGTTGGGGTGGGGGGGAAGGGATCAAAATGGGCTAAAAGGTGGAGATGAAGCAATGGATGGAAATACATTTAAAAATAATGGAGAAAAAAAATATATTAAAAAAATATATAAATTATTAGAAACGGGGGGATCAGAAAGTGGATGGGGATGGAGGAGAGAGTTCATGATCTAAAATTGTTGAACTCAATATTCAGTCCAGAAGGCTGTAAAGTTCCTAGTCGGAAGATGAGGTGTTGTTCCTCCAGTTTGCGTTGAGCTTCACTGGAACAATGCAGCAAGCCAAGGACAGATATGTGGGCATGAGAGCAGGGTGGAGTGTTGAAATGGCAAGCGACAGGGAGGTCTGGGTCATGCTTGCGGACAGACCGCAGGTGTTCTGCAAAGAGGTCACCCAGTCTGCGTTTGGGCTCTCCAGTGTAGAGGAAACCGCATTGGGAGCAGCAAATGCAGTAGACTAAATTGAGGGAAATGCAAGTGAAATGCTGCTTCACTTGAAAGGAGTGTTTGGGCCCTTGGATGGTGAGGAGGGGGTAAGTAAAGGGGCAGGTGTTGCACCTTCTGTGGTTGCATGGGAGGGGGTTGAGGTGTAGTGGGTGATAGAGGAGTGGACCGGGGTGACCCTGAGGGAACGATCCCTGCGGAATGCCGCTGGGGGGGTGAAGGGAAGATGTATTACTACACCTCACCCCAAGTCTTTATCCAACATATTTACATTACGCCTATTACCTCTGCTCTCCTCTCTCAAGTCTCTGCGTTTACAGATTCAGGTGGTCTGGAAGCTTAATAATTCTTCCAGATCTTGTCTTTACAACAGTTGGAGGCGTGATAGACTCTGTTGTACTGGGTAAACCTTGATGAATAAGAGGTTGTTTTGAATGTGTCGTTCTGGTGTTTGTCACCGTCTTCTTGAATTTCTCTCCAACGTGTAGTGGGAGGATCACATCGAGAGATGAGAAGGCTCCTCCTGTTCCTCTTGACTCGACTTTCTGGAGTACTGACAAAGTATTACTGGTCATCATCTCTCTGGACAATAACACCCTCTCTATCAAGGTTCTTAATCCACACTCCTTGTGTAAGTGTGGTAGGTATCTGATGCGGTACCTTTAGTGGTTGGTGGAAGCCTGCTCCTGTCTATAGGACTGCTCTCTGTCCTGGATGTTTTGGCAACCTTTGGCTGCCAACCCTGATATTAGTTTCTTTGGCAGGATTGGGAGTTGTGTTTGGAGTTTTCTGCCCATCAGGAGTTCAGATGGGGCTAAGCCACACTGTAGTGGGGTGGACCTGTAGGTCAACAGTGCTGTTGGGAAGTTGTTGTTCTTCCATTATTTTGCTGTGGAACAAAACATCATCCATATGGTAGATGACACACTCTGAGCCTTGCAAAATGACTGGCATCATGCATTGAAAGGTTTCCGGTGCGGAGGTGATTCTGAATGGTAAGTGGTTGAAGTAGAATCTGCCAAAGAGGGTGATGAATGTGGTCAGCAATCTGGACTTTTTGTCTAGTGGAAGTTGCCAAAAGCCGCTGTTAGCATCAAACTTTGAAAACACCATGCTTTTAGAGAGTTTGGTCAAGTTGTCGTCCACCAAGGACATTGGGTAGACTTCTCTCACCACGGCTTTATTGAGCTGTGTCAGGTCAACGCAGATACACATGGACCTGTTTGGCTTTGGGACTGGGACCATCCTGGAACACCATTCGGTTGGCTGAGTGATTGGGAGGGTGATGCCTATTCTTGTTATCTCATCCAGCTGTTGCTGCACTTGCTTCATGAATGGCTGGGATATTTTTTGGGGTGTGAGCAGGCTCACGGGCTGAACATCCCCCTCAGTGTAGTCCTGTATGTGGTCCTCGGTTGTCCCAGTCTGGTAAAGAGTTTTGGGAAGTCCTTTTTTAAATTTGGAATAGGCCCTTGCTGGTTGACCTCATTAATTTTCTGTAGGAAGTTGAGGTCAACACAGGCTTTTTGGCTTAAAAGGGAACATTCTTGCTTGTGGACCATGGGCAGAGTCTCTCGGATTCTTTTGTCTTTGTCCCTGAGCGTCACCTGCAGAGTACCTTTCACTGGGAGGTGGATGCCGCCTGCTCTGTATAGCTGGGTTGTGGGTGGCATCAGCCATTGGCTCACCAGCCACGGCTCTCTGTCCAATACGGCTGGAACACCGCCTCCCGTCTCCAAATTAAAGTTTGTGAGATGACCATTAACCACGATGTCCGCATTCCAGAACGAAAATCCCTGATCTTTGACCTCACTGAAGCAGCGTGGTTGTGTGTCCTCTTGGTGTGCTGTCTCGACCTTGTGAATCCTCTTGGGATCTTCTGTGTTCCTGGTTGTGTTAGCTTTGTATAGCTTTCTGAAGTGTCTGATGTCGTTGTAATTCAAACACTGCACTGAGACTGCCAGATGTTAAATGTGCCTGTGGATCACTGGGCTCCACACACTGGCATGGTCACCCACCCTCTAGTGTTCGGTTAGGGTATTGCTACCCTGGGTCTGGAGTGTCCCAGCTCCTGACCCTTTGAGCCTGCTGCACCATTGAATAAGATCATGGCAGATCTGATTGTGGCATCAACTCAACTGTCCTGCCTGTCCCCCATAACCCTTGAATCTCTTGTTGATCAAAAATCTGTCAAACTCAGTCTTGAATACTTTCAGTGAACCAGCCTCCATTGCTCCCTGGGGTACAGAATTCCAAAGATTAACAACACTCTGAGAGAAGAAATTGTTCCTCATTTCCATCTTAAATGGAAGGTCCCTTATTATTTGAAGCATAAAATGTTTTAATAAGATCTTCTTCCATTCTTCTAAACTCTAATGGGTCTAGGCCCAACTTGCTCAACCTTTCCTCATAAAAATCAGGATAAGTTGTTTCCATTGGCAGAAAGGTCAGTAACTAGAGTGCACAGATTTAGAAAATTGGCAAAAGAACCATAGGGGCGATGAGAAGAATTGTTTTACTCAGTGAGTTCTTGTGATCTGGAACATGCTGCCTGAAAGGGCAGTTGAAGCTGATTCAATAATGACTTTTAAAAGGGAGTTAGACAAATATTTGAAAAGAAAAATATTGCAGGTCTAGGGGAAATGGTAGGGGAGTGGAATTAATTGGATAGCCCTTTCAAAGGGCCAAATGGCCTCATTCTGTGCTGTATTTTGTATGATCGTGTAACTGCAAGTCTTTAAGAAATGGTCCCTCGTTGGATTTTGAGTCCTTAACCAAGCTAGCTTTTCCTGTGCTTAATTTTAATTCTTTCATGGGATGTGAGCGTCGCTGGCTGAGCCAGCATTTATTGCCCATCCCTAATTGCCCTTGAGAAGGTGGTGGTGAGGTGTCTTCTTGAACCGCTGCAGTCCATGTGGTGTAGGTACACCCACAGTGCTGTTAGGGAGAGGGTTCCAGGATTTTGACCCAGCAACAGTGAAGGAACGGCGATATATTTCCAAGTCAGGATGGTGAGTGACTTGGAGAGGAACTTGTAGGTGGTGGTGTTTCCATGCATCTGCTGCCTTTGTCATTCTAGATGGCAGTGGTCGTGGGTTTGGAAGGTGCTGTCGAAGGAGCCTTGGCGAGTTCCTGCAGTGCATCTTGTAGATGGTACACACTGCTGCTACTGTGCATCAGTGGTGGAGGGGGTGAATGTTTGTGGATGTGGTGCCAATCAAGCAGGTTGCTTTGTCCTGGATGGTGTCGAGCTTCTTGAGTGTTGTTGGAGCTGCACTCGTTCAGGCAAGTGGGGAGTATTCCATCACACTCCTGACTTGTGCCTTGTAGATGGTGGACAGGCTTTGGGGAGTCAGGAGGTGAGTTACTCGCTGCAGGATTCCCAGCCTCTGACCTGCTCTTGTAGCCACAGTATTTATGTGGCTAGTCCAGTTCAGTTTCTGATCAATGATAATCCCCAGGATGTTGATAGTGGGGGATTCAGTGATGATGATGCCATTAAATGTCAAGGGGCAATGGTTAGATTCTCTCTTTTTCAAGATGGTCATTGCCTGGCACTTGGTGTCAATGTTACTTGCCACTTGTCAGCCCAAGCTTGGATGTTGTCCAAGTCTTTCTGCATATGGACACGGACTGCTTCAGTATCTGAGGAGTTGTGAATGGTGCTGAACATTGTGCAATCATCAGTGACCATCCCCACTCCTGACCTTATGATGGAAGGAAGGTCATTGATGAAGCAGCTGAAGATGGTTGGGCCTAGGACACTACCTTGAGGAACTCCTGCAGTGATGTCCTGGAGCTGAGATGATTGACCTCCAACAACCACAACCATCTTCCTTTGTGCTAGGTATGACTCCAACCATGGAGAGGGTTCTCCAATTCCCAGTTTTGCCAGGGCTCCTTGATTTCGCACAGTCAAAAGCTGCCTTGTTGTTAAGGGCAACTGTCCTCACCACTTGAGTTCAGCTCTTTTGTGCATGTTTGGATCAAGGTTGCAATGAGGTCAGAAGCTGAGTGGTCCTGGTAGAACCCAAACCGAGTGTCAGTGAGCAGATTATTGCTGTGTAAGTACCACTCGATAGCACCGTTGATGACAGCTTCCATCACTTTACTGATGATCGAGAGCAGACTGATGGGGCAGTAATTAGCCAGGCTGGATTTGTCCTGTTATTTGCGGACAGGACATACTTGGGCAATTTTCCACATTTTTTGGTAGATGCCTGTGAAAAGGCTTGTAGGCCGGATGGCCTCCTTGTGCTGTAATGACTCCATGACTCTAAAACATATTTTGAAAATTGCCATTTATATTGTGAAATTCAACATTTAGCCAATGTAAATGTTTACTGTGTGCAACCTGGAAGGAATGTTAGCGGTTCCACATCACTACTCAGGGTATGTCCGCTGTTTTCCGGCTTCTTTTACTCCACCTTAGTTCCGGGAAAACTGTGCACTTATACAAGCAGTATTCACCTTTACAGGACATTGGGAATTGCTTCACAGCCAACGAATTATCTTTGAAAAAAACAAAAAAACTGCGGATGCTGGAAATCCAAAACAAAAACAAAAACAGAATTACCTGGAAAAACTCAGCAGGTCTGGCAGCATCGGTGGAGAAGAAAAGAGTTGACGTTTTGAGTCCTTATGACCCTTCAACAGGACCCTGTCGAAGGGTCATGAGGACTCGAAACGTCAACTCAATTACCTTTGAAGTCTAGTCACTGTTTTTGTTGGGAAATGTGATAGCTAATTTGCACACAGCAAGATCCCATAAACGATCATAAAATGAATTTGCCCTAATTGAAATAGTGTCACAGGATCTTTTCTGCACACCTGGACATTCGGACAAGGTCTCAGTTTCATGCCCCATCTGAAAGCTGGGCATCTCTGACCACTTCTCCCTTCGGTTCATCCAGTGTTGTAGCTGTCCACCAGCCGTAGTGAATTCCATATCTTGCCACTAACTAAAATGTCTGCACGACTATGCTAGACTTGAAAGTTTCCTGCAGACCTGCGTTGATTTTCCTGCAGAAAGATTTTTGAAACCGGTTTTTGTCTGTCTGTGTTCGCATCCAGAGCGAATGTGTACTTTTTGAGCAGGTGGCGAGGATGTTTTATGAGTTACTGGGGATGTTTCCCAAGGTCTTTGGGTCTTTTGTGCACAAAAGCAGAGTATGCCTCCGTTTTTGGTGGGCTATTGTTGAGCAGAATTTGGTGGCGGGTTTTGGGGCTGGAAGATGCAGCAGTGAGGAGAGGTGCTGCTGCTGCCCAGACTGCCCTGCTTGGCTTGACAGGTGAAGCGCAGTCACTTGGGAAAGATAGCAGTGCGAATTCGCCAACGTGGAAGTGAAGCCGAGCGAGCGGTGAACACATTATGGCAAAAACGGGGGCGAAGAGGATTCTGCGAGTCTGTGTGTTTTTCACCCTCTTGTTGTCGCCCGTCGCCCGCCATGGAGCCCAATTGTGGAATTTAAAAAAAAACAATCCTTTTCTTGCGCGTCATATTATCTTGCTCGCGGAGAATAAGGCCCGCCCTCTCGTGCACGGTGATAGGTAGACCTATACGATACATCACAAAGAGTATGGATTCCAGATTGCGATTGGTTACCGGAGCCTGATTGACGAGCGCAGCCGCCAATCGGAGTGAGGTGCCTGTCGGAGCCCTCCCAGCGGCGCCATCTTTGATGGGTTGGATATGGCGCGAGGAGTGTGAGCTGGAGAAAGCGGCTGTTCCTTGGTCGTTTTGCAGCCTCCCTGATCGGCCCTTTCACTCACTCACTGTCCCGCACTGGGAAAACGGGCATTGTTCTGAGCGTTTCCTCATCCTGAGGAGCGCAGCTTCTTTCCAACCTGCATTGTTGGCCTTTTATTGAGTGCGGCCATGGCCTGGGCGCTGAAGATGCCGATGCCGGATGAGGTGATTGAATCTGGGCTGGTGCAGGATTTCGATGCCAGTTTGTCTGGAATCGGCCAGGAACTGGGGGCAGGAGCCTACAGTATGAGGTATTTGTTCTGGATACACACGTGTTTAAAAAAAACATTGTTCAAAAATAACAAGTGTAGAAGGTGGTTGTGAGCCGTTTTCCATTGATAGTAACCTGGATTTACGCAGGTAGAAGGGCCTATCCATGTTCACCAACTGTAAACCCAGAGAGTCATAGAGTCTACAGCACAGGAAAAGGCCCTTCGGCCCATCGATTCTGTGCCAGTCAAACAAGTACCTAACTATTCTAATCCCATTTTCCAGCATTAGGACCATAGCCTTTGCTTTCTAATAATTCTACATTGTGCATGATCAAGAATGAACATCAAGCTGTCTGTTAGTAAAAAAGGACAGCTAATCATTTATGACAAAAACAAAAACAAAAAACTGCGGATGCTGGAAATTCTGATCATGTATGACACACTACTTAACATTTTGGATTTCATTGCTTTTACAATAAAATGTTAAGTAGTACCTCATAAATGATCAGCTGTCCTTTTTTACTAACAGGCCGCCATGACATCGCAAGTGCACATCCAAATACTTCTGAAATGTTGTGAGGGTTTTTGTCTCCACCAGTCTTTCAGGCAATGAAATGGTAAAACACATAACCTACATGCAACATATGTCTACTTCAGACGGACCTTGCATGTTGGTAATGTGCACTGCCTTTAAACATTGATGACTTGTATTCAGTTACTATTCCACCCCCATCCCTTGTGAAATTACAAACCAGGTTACTGCTCTGCACTGAGTTTGCTGATCTTGGCCAGAGTTGCAGTCTTGAGTGCAGTAATTCAATTGGTATCAGTGGACCCTGGGCTAGGGAGGGTTGTGGATGCTCCAGAGCATTATCCAGTGACCTTTGTTGAAGAAAAAAATTGTTTGTGGGTTATGACAGTATGGACATTATTTCGTTGTAATCTACTGTTCAGGCTTTAAGAATTAACACTTTTGGGGGGGGGGGGAGGTTGATAGTGTTGGAAACTTGATGCTGACCACAAAGCTAATACAAGTGGCTATGTTATGAGAGAGAGGCAAATTTCACTCATTCAATAGATTTAAATAGCTTTGAAACAATGGACTCAAACCACCACTATCTCACCACCATCTTTCCCGACCCTCTCACTGCCTCTGTACTATCATACAGTTTGTCCAGCACAATGTACTGCATGAACAGAATGCCATCAATTAAATATTTGGAAGACTGAAGCCATTGTCCTCTGCCTTGCCACCAAACTCCGTTCTCTAACTATTAGCTCCATTCCTCTCCCCGACAGCTGTCTGAGAGTCACCTAGCCTGTTCGCAACCTTGGTGTTATATTTGCCCCTGAGAAGAGATTCCGACTACATAGTCAAGCTATCACTAAGACTGCCTATTTGCACCTCTGTAATGTTATCTGAATCTACCCCTGTCTCAGCTCATCTGCTGAAACTCTCATCCTTGCCTTCGTTTCCTCTAGGCTTGACTATTCCAACTCACTGCTGGCTGCTCTCCCACATTCTGCCCTCTGGAAACTTGTGGTTATCCAAAATTCTGCTGTGCATGTCCTAACTCACACCAAGTCCCGTTCTCCTATCGCCTCTCTAATCGCTGAGCTACACTGGCTCCTGGTTAAGCAACGTCTTGATTTTAAAATTCTCATCCTTGTTTTCAAACCCCTCTGTGGTCTCTCCCCTCCATACTTCAGTAATCTCCTCCAACCCACGACCCTCTGAGATATCTGTGCTCATTTAATTCTGGCTCCTAGAGCTCCTCGATTTTAATCTAACCCCTCAAGGCGAGGCGGTAGCATAGTGGTATTGTCACCGACTACTATTCCAGAGATAAAAATCTGGAATTAAAAGCCTGATGGCGACCATTAAACCATTGCCGAATGTCGTAAAAACCCATCTGGTTCACTAATGTCCTTTAGGGAAGGAAATCTGCCATCCTTACCTGGTCTGGCCTACACGTGGCTCCAGACCCACAGCAACGTGGTTAACTCTTAAATGTCCTCTGAACAAGGGCATTTAAGGATGGGCACTGAATGCTGGCTGAGCCAGCAATGCCCACATCCCATGGATGAATGATTAAAAAAGAATTGCTCCACCCCTGGCAGCCATACTTTCAGCTACCTGGCCCCCAAGCTCTGGAATTCCACCATTTAAGTCTTGCTCCTTAAAACTTTCTTCTGCTTTACTATCTCCTTTCGTGGCTTGATATTAGGTTTTGTTTGATAATACTCCTGTGAAGTGCTTTGGGGTGTTTTATTATATTAAAGTTGCTATATAAATGCAGGTTGTTGTTCTGAACATTACAGTAAAATTAATTTTGGTGCCTTGGATTTCAGCCTGCTGTTTTTCCAATTGCAATAGTCTTAGCCTGGCAGGAGAGTGTGTGAATTTCATGTTTTCCTTTATAGCTTGGGTTTCCATTTTTCAAAGTACAAATTGTCTGCTTATTTTGAATTTAGTGCTTTTGTTTATACATCTGGTCTCTTACCCTGATATTCAAGTAATGAGATTATTACACTATTTAAGGTTTAGCAAAGTACTTCAGCTAACCTACTATTTGGTACAGCATACAATTTATTGTAGATGTGGTTAGTTACAATGCTGGGAATAATCCCAGTGTTTTTTTTAATCAAGCATTCACCAGTTTAAACTGAGGCATTATGAATGGTTTTTCTTATCTAACTCCTTTTCTCACTCCAAATGCTTTCTGTATTTTCCTCAAATCGTTTCATGCAGAAGCTTACTATTCCTTTAGGCTTGCTATTCATATATTAAAATTAACTTGTGTGGAGATTGATTCATGTGCTGCAGTCGTAAAATGCCCTGTAGGGAAGAGAAGCTCTTAAATGTGCATTCAACTACGTAAACCAGAAGTTGTCTGAGTGAATGGGCCTCTGTCTCTGTTGAAACAAAATATATTGGGTTTGGCAAGGTGCTAGTGCAGCTGCCTCTTGACTTGTTTCTTGTGCAACAGTCCCAAAGTGTTGGATTTGCTAATCCCCAAAGACACTTTCTGCCCTGGAGGTGCTGCCAGTTGTGCGATCCGTGAGCCTGTGACACAAGCTAAACCCAACATAATGACAAGCATGAAGGACAATAATCTTTGAGAGTCTGTGCAAGAAGATGCATAAACAAATAATCAAAGACTGCTTTCCTGTCTTAGTAATTGTTATATTTAGTTTTTCCTCTCGAGTTGTAGGCAAAAAACTGCTGGTGAGTCTGCAATATATGATTTGTAAATAAATAACATATTCCATGATGGTGCCAGTGAATAAAAATGAAGAAAATATTGATTTAACATCCTTAATCTATTGTTTGCTTTCTATCTGAAGATACCCTTTAGCTGCCACTTCTTCTGTTTGGTTATGTAAGGAATAGCTGATTCACTAGCGGTAGTGAAGCAAATAGTAACAAATCATTTACTTTGATATGGTAACTTTTGTATGTTTCATTTTTGTTAGAGTGGTACTTTCCCAACAGAGTAGTGATCTTTTGATGGTGACAGAAACTCGACATGGCTGTATAACTGTGAGGAAGTAGGTTAGAGAAGATTCATCTTTGTGAAAGCAAATGCTGTAGATCTGTCCAACACTAGTTCTTCTTTCCCAACAGGGAAGGGTCAACAGTTCGTGAGATTTGACCTTCCAGATCATCTGATACTTTGCTATATTGCTTGACTATTTTTTTAGTTGTTGAGAGAACCACACTGATGGAGAAATCCATTGTAACACTTGGAGGTACTTAAGTGAGTTAAATAGGGCAGGTTATCTGTTTTGAGTGGGGGAGAAGAGGACAGGAGGAGGAAAATTCTGTTTAATACACTCACCACATTGCCAGTGTGGCTGTTCCCACTTGTACTAACACCTAAATATTTTATATTCAGTCAGCAATTACCACAGTAAACAAGCAACTTGCATGGTTCCTATGCTATAAAGACCCATTTCAATAGTTTATATATGGCATAAAGAATATAAAAGAATCCTTTTACATATGTGCTTCCTTCTATTCTGATTAATTATTTCCTCTTATTTTCCTCTCCTCAAAGAATTACTGTTAAGATTGAACAAATTAAATTGATTTCCACATCTAAATCTATATATTGTATGATGCATGCTTTCTGTCTGTAAAATTTTGAGCTGCATGTTTGCCTATGGATTTACAATATTAAATGTTGACAATCATAATGGCAAAATACCTTCTCACCACAGTTTGTTGCTAAACCAGTTGAATCACTCAAAATACATTTTAT
Organism: Carcharodon carcharias; assembly: GCF_017639515.1. NCBI lineage: Eukaryota > Metazoa > Chordata > Chondrichthyes > Lamniformes > Lamnidae > Carcharodon > Carcharodon carcharias. The sequence goes on from NC_054507.1 coordinate 1,096,757, forward strand.
ATATATCCCCCACAATAATTAACTTTGCTTGCTGAATTATCTTTTAATACCTTCATTCAAACTTTTACCTTGAGGCCAGAAGCGGTCTCCGAAGCTTTGACTTCAATTGCGTATTTAACCCTAGTGATTGGAGAGAGGGACTAACTGGGCACGTACAGACTGGCAGCACAAAATCTGGTCATTAGTGTGACTTGCACCTCCTCATCCCATAAGAAGCTCTTGGTTTTTTTGCAAGACTTTGAAAGATAATTTTAAAAAAAGAATCTCGACTGTACCAGTTTAAACTTAAGGATTTTTAAAAATAGACACTGAAAGCTTGGAAACTACATGTTAACTTTTGAGTGTTTTGAGGGTGCTTTTTGTTTCTGGAATTTTTTTTTAACTAAAAGCTAAATTGCCAGAGCCAATGCACAGTACAAAATATGCAATCCCCAATACCTGATTTTCCATCCACTAATTTACGCTTGTATGCCTTAAGACAGGAACTATCTGCCAATAGGAATAGCGATTTAAAGGAGGGCTGGGAGAGAGCACAGAAGAGGCTACAAGCAGATCATGGGCAGAGCCTGACAAATGAAACTGGGTGTGAAAGGAGCCAAAGGCAGTTTGGGTGGTACTCTCCTACTGGGATCTGATAAGGCCCTAATACTGCCAGACTCTGCCTTTCTCAAATGCTGGAAAAGCCCTTGCCCATTGCTGCTCAACACCACAACACTCACTACCTGTGGGAATGGAGAGCAAAGAAATTATCATTGCTGTTGACCCATTGTTTTCACACCAAAATGGATGGAATCATGAAACACAATTTCCAAAACATGTAGAAATTCTATAATTTTGTGCAATTAAAACAAAGTTTAGTCACTGTATAACAGTGGCTCTGTAAATGATCTCTTTGTATGTGGAGTGGCAGTTAGTGTTGGACCAATTATCTTTGAGTCACTATTGTACTGTTTATTGGATATATGCCAACCATTTTCTGTTTGCCAGCTGATCAATGTGTTGCATTCATGGCTACACATGAAGACTTCCTCCTATTGATTTACCTGGTTAATATGAAAAAAATAGTTTGATACTGGTCTCAAACGGTGCAAAAATGTTTAATCTTGTATAATTTATCATTTCCATATCTTGCACTGTTATGAAATGAATTATGTTAACCAAAACAGTTTTGGTCCTTTCCAGTGAACCTCTCTTGATCCATAATATAATGGGAAGCTGCAAATACTGCATAATAACTATCTTCTTGCATTGTAAGATGGCCTCCAATGATGAACATGTTATTGCAGTAACAACTCTTTTATTGTGAGGTGGTCATCCTGTGCCTTTTGATGGAGAGTACAAATTGACAGTATTTGGATGTCAGTGGTTGACAATAGGCTCATCTATGAAAGCTAAGAATGTGCTTTCAACATTACTAACCTGTGTGAAACTTTTCAGATGTGGAATGCCCTACGTATGTAAATGAGATGTCGCTAAATGGACACTCCATTATAGACTGACCTGGTGTTACTGATTATGGAATTAACTGTGAAAGCTATTGTGATAACTATATAAAAGTGCCATAAGACATGTCGTTGGACTGCTCTCAGGTTATTGTGGAAAGAGCAGTGGATGTTTGGGGATGGGAAAAATTCTTCTGCCAAATGATGAGGGAATTGCAGGATGGTTGTGCAGTTCCAAAAGATTCGTGGGTAAAATTTCTAAGGGAGTTTATAAAGCCTGGTGCTTTGACTTCATATGCAAGTCATTCTGATGTTGCTTCGTCAGATCTGGGTTATGATTGCTGGAGTAAATAGAAAATAGTTGAGTGGATTAGTTGCTCAAATGACTAAGCTGTTTCCCAACCAGGTGATTGGTTACAAATTCTTGAGCTGCCTGTTATTTGAAGGGTTTTTTGTGTATTAAGTGAGATAAACGAGTACAAATGGAAATTGTTGTGATTAGGACAGATGCCTACCCAGATCTTAACTGATGACTGGGTGCACCAAAAGGCCTGGCAGATGAAAGGACCCCCAAGCTAGCCCTGTTCAGCAAATCATAGTTAACTACACTCAGATTTGCACGTGAGGGGTTCATTTTGCATTGGCAGAAAAAATGTTACAGCTGACTCCCCTGGTGGCCAACTGATAACACATTGCCCGGTATGGAAAATGATCCTTTAGACTATGAAGATACAAATTTCAATTCCTATTTTTCCCCGGTCCTGTGTTTTAATTTCAGATGGGGAATATAAGGGGCCCTACAACTGATTTCCATGTTCCTGAACTAGTGACAGGAAAAATCAACCAGGGTTTCAGCTCTGTAACTATCTTGTAACTTGTGTATGAGAGATGTGAGCACCTTCTTAATGTCCCATGTGATTGGTTAGCTTGTTAGCCTTACCTGTACATGAATGGAACGTTATTGAGGCATCAGAAAGTAATGGTATCCATAAAACTGTACTGCAGTGAAGGGGAAGTAGAAACCTTTCTCATTCTTGTAGAGTTAGTGGATAAATTCATTTGCTCTTGAGTTTCTCACGCAAACGTGGCTTCGTTGTAAGATACTCTTGTCTTCCTCTCGCAAAATCTTGTCGAAGACAAATGGCATGCCAGTATTTTCCGAGTATGTTCATTCATGTGACCGAGGCTAAAACCAGAGGCCTTAGCTGGATCGACGGGTTAGAGAAGGAGAGAGCATTGCCAACAGGAAGGGAAGGCAGCTGAATAGTTAGAGGTACCAACACACATTTTAATTGCCAGTTTCCCAGTGCTAAGAGAATCCAGTTGCAGTGTTGGGAGGGGTGACAGGACAGTGTTAAAGGGCTGGGAGCAGGGGTCATCTCCACCCCCCCCCCCCCCCAACCCCCACATTGCCCCCAGACTGCTCTTTGAGGAAGTAAAACTGCCTCGCTTAATTTTATGAAGGGCTACTTTTTCATTTGCATGTGAGTTCAGGATACTATTCTTCCTTCGTTCCTTGGTGGTTTCTCTTGAAATTGGACTCTTCAAACAATTCCCAACTTAAAGTAATAAATTAAGATCAGTTTCATCTCAAGTTCCAACTATTTTGACACAATTAAGCAAATCAGACAGGCATAAGAAGCAGCTTTTGTAAGTTAGTAACAGACCAGCTGCATTTCTGCACGGTTCATCATTTCTCCTCCCCTCCATTACTGGAAAATTTAAAATGGGATGGACCTTCTCCAATGGCTGTTGCCCATGAAGACATTCTTATTACAGGCAGTTTCCCCAGGCCTGCTTCCGACCCTGTTACTGGGTTTCTGGCCACCTCCTCCCTCTTTTATTTTTCTTTTTCTGCTTGTTCTCCACCTTCCATAAGGTACCAAATGGGTTGGAATCATCGATGAGCAGTTGTTTGAAGAGATTGACAGTGCAGATGGAAGTCTTCTGCATGGTGTTTGCAGGAACAGCCAGGATAACTGTTTCTTGACCTCCAATCACAGCTTCCTCCTCCAGTCATGGATTCTGTCTCTGGAGGAGCCATGGAAGAGCCATTATTTTTATACTTAAATTATTTCTAAAGGGGCACTGAAACAGCTAAATTTGCTGATGAGGAACTTGTGAAGAAGGGTTACAAATAATAGAAAATACATAGATAGATGTCAATTGATAGGGCTATTTGAATGGAGTTGTAAATTTCACCACGTGAAATATGAGTTGATGAGATTGGAGAAGCACAATTAACGATATTGTTAAGGCACTGAAGTGGCAACTGTGGGTAATAGTAGTAGGTAGTTTCAATGACCTACTGGTGCAGTTTTTAACGTCAATAAAGGCAAACCCAATGAAGTTTGAGATATTTTTCTTAACCTTACCTTGGATTGTCATGGTTGCAGTTCAATTCCGACTTTTGAGTGTATCCTTGCCTTGAGATCTAGGTAAGCTGATGACAAACTATCCAAGAAATTGACAGACCCTAAGATAAAAGCAAAAAAACTGCGGATGCTGGAAATCCAAAACAAATAAAAATAGCTGGAAAAACTCAGCAGGTCTGGCAGCATCTGCGGAGAGGAACACAGTTAACGTTTTGAGTCCGTATGACTCTTCAACAGAACTAACAAAATTAACAGACCTTGTTTGGTAAGCCTCTCAGTTTGGTCTTAGCATCACATCAAACTTTGTTTTAAGTTTAAAATATTGAGCAAATTTGTTAGAAATGGTGAAGCCCAAGAGTAACAAGTTATGTATTTACGGTAGACATCTTCCCACCAAACACTGGTTGAATTAAGATTGTAACCTTAAGGCCAGAACTAACTAACTGTAAATAAATAAAAATGTTTTAGTGTCATGGGAGCCTGATTAACCTAAACTGTTAGGTGGAAATAAGAGCAAAGGAATACTCAGCCCCTTGTGCCTGTTCTACCAGTCAATGAGATGATGGCTGAACTGTGACCAAACTCCATATACCTGCCTGTATCTTTGGTAGACTTTAGTTAACCAATCTCTGATTTAAAATTAATAATTGATCTGGTGTCAGTTACCATTTGTGGCAACCTTCTCCCATTTGTGTGTAGAAGCAGCTCCTAATTTCACTCCTGAAAGGCCTGGCTCCAGTTTTTTGACAAGCCCCCTCGTCTAAGACTCCCCAGTTAGCAGAAATAGTTTCTCCCAATCGACCCCATCTATTCCCCTTAATATCTTGAAAACTTCGATCAAATCACCTCTTAACCTTTTAAATTCCAGGCAACATAAGCCTATTTTGTGTAATCCCGTCTCACAATTTAACCTTTGGAGGCCAGGTATCATTTCAGTGAAGCTACACTACACTCCCTCCAAGGCCAACATGTTATTCCTAAGGTGTGGTGCCCAGAACTGCCTGGATACTTCCTGGTTACACCACATCTGTATAGCTGAAGTGTGACTTCTATCCTCTTGTATTCTAATCCTCTAGATATAGACCTCAGCATCTCATTAGCCTTTTGAATTATTTTCTGTTCTGTGCCTTTTCATGACATTTTAATGATCTGTCTACATGGACACCCATGTCTTTGTAGCTTCTGCTGTTTCCAGGTTTTCACCATTTAGAAAGTATCCTGTCCTATCTTTTTGAAGTCCAAAGTAGATAAACTTGTATTTGCCTACATTGTAATCCATTTGCCAGTTTTTCTCATTCACTTCATCCTTAAATCTTTCTAATTTTACATTTCCATCTACACTGCTTACAATTCCACCTATCTTTGTCATTGGCAAGTTGGATATGTTATATTCCTGATAGCCAGTCAAGGAAGTGAAAAAAACAGAGCCAATCTTTACTTGGTGTGGATTTATTCACAGAATGAATCATTAGAAGGTATGTACCTTCTGGCATGACTCTCTCCCAGTGTCAGTAAGTGTCTCTTTATTTGTGCTCAAGTAACCATCCAATTAATGCCCTCCACCTGTATGTACTTAACCTCAATTGATAAAATTAACATGGCTTTCTATTCCATCATCTAAGTTGTTAATAAATATGGTGAATAGTTAAGGCCTCACCTACCACTTCATCTACATTGACAGGATCACTGTTATCAGATTCCCACATTGTTCCTCTTTTTCTAAAGTAGTTGTAAAAATATTTTACTTTGGTGTTGATATCCTTTGCAAGTTTCTTTTCAGACTGGCTTTTTGTATTTCTTACCATCTGTTTTGTCACCCTTTTCTGCTCTTTCTGTCTTTCCCATTCACCAGGATCTCTTTTTGCATTCTTGTATGTTTTTCTTTGAGTTTTATGTTGTCTCTTATCTCTTTTGTTGTTGTCTATGACTGCCTTTTTTAATACCTAGAGCTCTTGTCCCTAAAGGATATAAAATGATTCTGTATCCAATTCGAGTGGATATTCTGGAATTTCAAGCTGAGATTTTCCTACACCAGACTCCTATTTATATTCCAGCAAAGAGCTGTGATCTTGGTACACAAATTATTTTATATTGATTTTTGAGAAATTTCAAAGCATGCTTATAGATTACCACCAAGCTTGGTGCTTTTGGTTTAACCTCGAATGAGTCACTGCTGCACTTTTAAACTTCTGACTGTCTAACCTTCAGCCTTCCTTTGTCAGTTGTCGTTCTGCTTAACTGCTCCTTCCCCTCCACTTCTGGTGCCCTTGACCCTGGTAAAACTGTTGACTTTGTATGGTCCCCCATCTTTGCTCCCTCAAGCCTGGGGTGCAGACTTGTGCATCTATGTTGTCAACTTTTTTAGCCACTCATCATCAAACACTTAATAGGCCTCTCTCTCCTCTGCCAAAAATTCCTCACTTCCCCAGGACATAGGGCAATTTTCCTCTGACCAGCTACCTCTTTAAAACTCCTCCCATGCCACGTCCACTCTCTCCCGATGTTACCCTCTACCCTTATCCAGTGCCTTTGTGTCCTATCTCCTCAAGAGACAAGGTGCCAACCTCCTGCTTCCTAGACCTGACTCCTCCTAACTGCTGACCATGCAACCTCTCTTTCTGTCACCCATGCTAGTTGACATTGCAAATGTTCCCTGTCCTTGGGCATTATCCTCCAAAGCTCTCTGGGGGAGAGAATTCCATCGACTAATGATCCTCTGAGAGAAGAAATTCCCCCTCATCCCCATCTGAAATGGGAGACTCCTTATTCTGAAACTGTGTCTCCCCACCCCCGGTTCTAGACTCTCCCATGAGGGGAAACATTCTCCCAGCATCCACCCTGTCAAGCCCCCCCCCCCTCAGAATCTGATATGTTTCAATAAGATCACCTCTCGTTCTTCTAAACTCCGATGGGTCTAGGCCCAACCTGCTCAACCTTTCCTCATAAGACAAACCCCTTCACCCCAGGAATCAGCCGAGTGAACCTTCTCTGAACTGCTTCCAATGCAAGTATATCCCTCCTTAAATACAGAGATCAAAACTGTACACAGTACTGTAGGTGTGGTCTCACCAATGCTCTGTGCAGCTGTAACAAAACCTCCCTACTTTTATACTTCATCACCCTTGTAATAAACCCCAACATTCCATTTCCCTTCCTAATCACTTGCTGTACCTGTGTGCTAACTTCATGTGATTCATGTACCAGGACACCCAGATCCCTCTGTACTGCAGCATTCTGCAGTCTCTCTCCATTTTAATAATATGCCGTTTTTAGTTTTCCTGCCAGAGTGGACAGCCTCACATTTTCCCACATTACGCTTCATCTGCCAAATTTTTGCCCACTCACTTAACCTCCCTGTATCCCTTTACAGGCTCGTGCCCTCCTCACAGCCTACTTTCCCATCTGTCTTCATATTGTTATGACCAGGTCAGCAGGTGTGAACTAACTCCTCTCCTTGTCCCTCTCCTGAGTTGATTATAATAGTTTGGAAATATCACCTCCCATGTAAATTCAATTTAATATATATTTAAGCCAGCCAAGCTCCTGAAGGTAACAAGTAAGGAGGTTTAAAATGTATAAATATGTTCAACTACCTACAAATGCAAAAACAACAGACACACAATTCCACTCCCCCACACTCAAGCATGTAAAAGGGAGAAAAATCTGCAAAGTATCAGATACTAAAAATTTGGCCAAGTTACAAGTAAAGTCAGAAACAAATCAGTGTCCAGATGCTTGTTTACAGCTGCAGGGTCCCACTCCACAGTAGCTGCTGGTTCTTGCAGTTTCTCACTGGAAGCAGTGGTGTTGATTCAGAATTCACATTTAAGAACTCATGCTTTGCAGCATTGAGATCCATGGGTTTTTCAAATCACAAACAGCTCAGTTTTGATGAGAGGTTTCAGAAGAGAGATGGGCTGTTGCCCTGTAACAGTGTCTCTCTAACTAACCAAAAATACAGTATCTTTTTACACCCGAGCTGGATCACATGACCTCTGAGTGCTCCACAGGTTCAGTGTCTCTATAAAAGTAGCTTGTGTCCTTCGCTATTGCAACATAGTAGCTGCTGTAAGCCAGTGTCCTTTGCATAGGAAAAATGTTTGTTTCGAAGAAGTTCAATACATATGTATGTCCAGCTGATGACATTCTAAATGAACATTTTTTTATAACAAAAACAGAATTACCTGGAAAAACTCAGCAGGTCTGCCAGCATCGGCGGAGAAGAAAAGAGTTGACGTTTCGAGTCCTCATGACCCTTGAGGACTCGAAACGTCAACTCTTTTCTTCTCTGCTGATGCTGCCAGACTTGCTGAGTTTTTCCAGGTAATTCTGTTTTTGTTTTGGATTTCCAGCATCCGCAGTTTTTTGTTTTTATTTTTTTATAACACGTCTTCATAACAGTATTGTCAACAAATTTGCCTACAGTGCACTCTGTCCCTTCATCCAAGGTATTAATGTAGGTTGTAAATAGTTGAGGCCCTCGCACTGATCCCTGTGGCACTCCACTAGTTATGTTTTGCCAACCTGAAACATTGGTGACAGTCTTCCATCTTGTAAGGTTTGCACCGTAGTGATCAACTGTGTTAAGCATCACCTGGTGTGGCTCAGGAGCTTCACCGTGGAATGGCAGCCTCTGCAGCATTCGCTGCAGGCTGAGAAGGTGCACGATTCTCTGGGCCCCCTTCTTGGCCAGCTGTGCTTTCTGTTTCTGCTCACCTTTTCCACTGCCTTTGCAAACAGTCAGCCTGCAGGAGGTCCCGGCCTTCAGCAACCGTCTCTGTTATCTGTGTCAGTCTGCCGTTTTAATTTCTCACTTGCAGGTGTCCTTGTAGCAGAGGGACAGGCACCCAAGAGGTGATGACGCAGTGATCAGTTCACCATACAGAGGGTCTTTGGGTATATAGCCATCACATCTGATGAACTTGGCGGAGCCAACGCTGACGTTTACGTAGCAATGAGTGTGTGCTGATGGAGGCCCTGGAGTGTATTAATTCTGAGTTGAAGATACGTTTGAGACAGTGAAGGTGGAAACTGTTCAGCTTTTTCTCCTGCCTAGCATATGTCATCCAGGTCTCCACTGTAGAGGAGTGAACTGTGGACCTGAAAATTACCCATTTATCCTGACTCTGTTTCCTGTTAGTTAGCCAATCCTCATCCATGCTAATATATCACCCCCAGCACCATGAGCTCTGGTGTAGTAACCTTTTACGTGGCACCTTATCGAAAGCCTTTTGGAAATCCAAGTACACTACATAGAGGTCGGTTTGGAGCACAGTCCGAAGGGGAGATTACGCCTTAGTGAAATGGAGACAGAGTGAGTATTTGGGAAGTTGATTCAAAATGGGAATTCGGTGCATAGGGGGAAAGAGGTGCTTTAGGTAAGGTTTATGCAAGAAGTAGAGCTTGGTGAGTTGGGAGTTCAGGGATGTGCAGGGTGGGGGAGAAAGGAGGTGCTCCTTTTTTTTCATTTCGATCTTCATCATTTGATTTGCATTTTGGTGCAATGGAAGAAGTAGGTTAATCAATAACTTGTAATAAACTGGAGAGGTCTGAGAATTTCAGGGAGAGAGAAAGGCAGGAGTTTATAGATAAAATCTAAAAGTGATGTCACAGGAGTCCTGTAAGTTGATTGGTTGGTAAGTATAGGCCCTTCTGGACTTGGCACAGAGGAGGAGATTAGTGAGTGGCAGGTCAGTTATTATATTATTACCATACTGCAGTAAGCACTTTATATAAAGTTTAAGGTTTGTCAGTGCAGCTCAGCCATGTGGAATGTGCATCCTGCAGGATGTGGGAAGTCATGCAGACACAAAGTGCCCTCGATGATTAAATCTGCAGGAAGTATCACCAGCTGCAGAAACTTGAGCTCTGGGTTTGTGGAACTTGGAAGGCAGTTGGAGTCACTGTGGCGCATTTACAAGGCTGAGGATTACCTGGATAGCACATTTAGAGAGGTGGTCACACCGCAGCTAACAAGTCCACAGGCAGAGAGGGAATGAGTGATTGCCAGAGTATCGAAGAGAAACAGGCAGGTAGTGCAGGAATCCCCTGAGGCTATCTCACTCTCTAACTGCTTTTTCATTTTGAGATATTGGTGAGTGAGATGGCTCCTCAGAGGACTGTAGCAATAGCCAAGTTCAAGGCACCACATGGGTGGCTCAGCTGCACAGGAGGAGAGGAGGAAGAGTGGAAGAGCTGTAGTGGTAGGGGATTCTATAGTTAGAGGAGCAGAAAGGCATTTCTGCAGCCATAGACGTGACTCCAGGATGGCATGTTGCCTCCCTGGTGCCAGGGTCAAGGATGCCACAGAGCAGCTGCAAGATGTTCTTTTTGGGGAGGGTGAACAGCCAGAGGTCATGGTCCACATTGGGACCAATAAAATAGACAGGAAAAGGGATGAGGCCCCTTGGACCCTAGCCAAGCTGTTCCAGCTACAGCTATGATACTTGGCATCTGCCCAACTATGTGGAAAATTACCCAGGTATGTCCTGTACACAAAAAGCAGGACAAATCCAACCCGGCCAATTATCGCCCCATCAGTCTAAACTTGATCATCAGTAAAGTGATGGAAGGGGTCATCAACAGTGCTATCAAGTGGCACTTGCTTAGCAATAACCTGCTCACTGACACCCAGTTTGGGTTCCACCAGGGCCACTCAGCTCCTGACCTCACTCAGCCTTGCTTCAAACATGGACAAAAAAGTTGAAGTCAAGTTGAGGTGAGAGTGACTGCTCTTGACATCTAAGTAGCATTTGACAGAGCGTGCCATCAAGGAGCCCCAGCAAAACTGGAGTCAATGGGAATCAGGGGGAAAACTCTCCACTGGTTGGAGCCACACCTAGCACAAAGGAAGATGGTTGTGGTTGTTGGAGGTCAGTCATCTCAGCCATCTTCAGCTGCTTCATCAATGATCTTCCTTCCATCATAAAGTCAGAAGTGGGGATGTACGCTGATGATTGCACAATGTTCAGCACCATTTGTGACTCCTCAGCTACTGAAGCAGTCCATATCCAAATGCAGCAAGACCTGGACAATATCCAGGCTTGGGCTGATAAGTGGAAAATTACATTTGCACCATGCAAGTGTCAGGCAATGACCATCTCCAACAAGAGAGAATCTAACCATGGCCCCTTGACATTCAATAGCATTGCCATCACTGAATCCCCCACTATCAACATCCTGGGGGCTACCATTGACCAGAAACTGAACTGGACCAGCCATATAAATACTGTGGCTACAAGAGCAAGTCAGAACCTAGGAATCCTGCAACGAGTAACCCACTTCCTGACTCCCCAAAGCCTGTCCACCAGGTACAATGCACAAGTTGGGAGTGTGATGGAATACTCTCCATTTGCCTGGATGAGTGCAGCTCCCACAACACTCAAGAAGCCTAACACCATCCAGGACAAAGCAGTCCCGCTTGATTGGCACCCCATGTACAAACATTCATTCTCTCCATCACCGATGCACAGTAGCAGCAATGTGTACCATCTACAAGATGCACTGCAGGAACTCAGCAAGGCTCCTTCAACAGCACCTTCCAAACCCACAACCACTACCATCTAGAAGGACAAGGGCAGCAGACACATGGGAACACCACCACCTGGAAGTTCCCCTCCAAGTCACTCATCATCCTGAATTGGAAATATATCACCATTCCTTCACTGTTGCTGGGTCAAGATCCTGGAATTCCCTCCCTAACAGTACTGTGGGTGGACCTACACCACATGGACTGCAGTGGTTCAAGAAGGCAGCTCACCCCCACCTTCTCAAGGGGCAATTAGGGATGGGTAGTAAATGCTGGGCCCAGCCAGCAAAGCCCACATCCTGTGAATTATTTTTTTTTCAATAGCAGATTTTAGGGTGTTGGGAAGGGAATTAAAATGCAGGAACTCAAAAGCAGTAATCTCAGGATTACTCCCAGTGCCATGTATGAGTGAACATGAGTTTGAAGATTGAGCAGTTTAACAAGCGGTTGGAGAAATGGTGTAGGAGGGAGTGCTTTAGATTTCTGAGGCATTGGGACCAGTCCTGGGGCAGGTGGAATCTGTACAAGAAGGACGGGTTACACCTTAACAGGGCTGGGACTAGCGTCCTCGTTGGGAGACTTGCTAGTGCTGTTGTGGGGGGTTTAAACTAGATTGGCAGTGGGATGGGAACCTGAGGGGAAATTCAGAGTGGACAAGAGAGGAACTGGCATTGGGAAGTAGAGAAGTATTAACTGATAATGCACATGTATCAGAATTGCATCAAGGTGGACAGAATACTTGGAGAGTTTGATAGAATTTGAGTAGGCAATAGTAAGTCATGTGATGGTGTCAGTAAGGGGGAAAGTAAAGTCTAAATCAGGGTTAATGTGCATGTATGTGGATGCACAGAGTGTGGTTAATAAGATTGGTGAACTGCAGGCACAGGTTGACAAATGGAATTATGGCATTATTGCTATAACAGAGACCTGGCTCAGAGAAGGTCTGGGTGTTAAATATTCCTGGGCACAAGGTGTTTAGGGGAGACAGGAATGGATGAAAAGTTGGGGGAGTGGCAGTATTGATTCAAGATGGCATTACAGTACTGGAGAGAGGATGTTCCAGAGGGGCCAAAGACTGAATCTCTCTGGCTAGAGGTAAGGAATGAAAAGGGTGCAATAACATTGGTGTCGATTATAGACCACCAACTGGCAGAAGGGATGTGGAGAAACACATTTGCAAAGAAATGAGAGGTACAAGACTTTTAGAGTAATTATAATGGGTGACTTCAATTATCTAAATATAGACCGATAGGAATGGTACAAAGGGGCAAGAGTTCCTGGAATGTGTTCAAGATAAGTTTCTGCAATAGTATGTTACCGGTCCAATGAGAGGGCAGACGAAAGGATGGTAAAAGAAAGAGTAGGGCCGATTAGGGATAAAAAAGGGGACTTGCACATGGAGGCTGTAGAAATAGCAGAGGTGTTAAATGAGTACCTCACATCTGACTTTACAAAGGAACAAGAAGTTACCCAGGCCGAGGTGAGAGACACTAGTACTGATACGCTAGAAGAATTTACAATTGAGAAGGAGGTGGTATTAGGCTATCTTTACTTAGAATAGATAAGCTACCAGGACCGGATGAGGGTACTGAGGGAAGTGTGTGTGGAAATTGTAGAGGTACTCATGATAATCTTCCAGCCTTCCTTAGACACAGGGGTGGTTGCCAGAGGATTGGAGAATTGCGAATGTTACACCCTTGTTCAAAAAGGGGTGCAAGGATAAAGCCGGCAACTACAGGCCAGTCAGTTTGACCTCAGTGGTAGGGAAACTTCTGGAAACTACAGTATGGGGTAAAATCAATAGTCACTTAGACAAGTACAGGATAAATAAGGAAAGCCAGCATTGTTTCATTAAGGGGAAATCATGTTTAACTAACTTGCTGGAGTTTTTTAAGGAGATAATAGAGAAGGTTGATAAGGGCAATGCTGTTGATGTGGTGTATATGAATTTTCAAAAGGCATTTGATACAGTGTCACACAACAGACTTGTGAGCAAAATTCTAGCTCATGGAATAAAGGGAAAGTGGGAACTTGGATAAGAAATTGGCTGAGTGACAGGAAACAGAGAGTAGTGAGAAATGAAAACAAAAAACTGCGGATGCTGGAAATCCAAAACAAAAACAGAATTACCTGGAAAAACTCAGCAGGTCTGGCAGCACTGGCGGAGAAGAAAAGAGTTGACGTTTCGAGTCCTCATGACCCTTCCACAGAACTCAGTGGAAGGGTCATGAGGACTCGAAACGTCAACTCTTTTCTTCTCCACCAATGCTGCCAGACCTGCTCAGTTTTTCCAGGTAATTCTGTTTTTGTAGTGAGAAATGGTTGTTTTTCAGATTGGAGAAGGGTTTGTAGTGGAGTTTCTCAGGTCAGTGTTGGGACCCTTGCTCTTCCTGATATATATTAATGACCTAGACTGTGGTATGCAGGGCATGATTTCAAAATTTGCAGATGATATGAAGATTGGAAATGTTGTCAACTGTGATGGGCATAATCTTGAACTTCAAAAGGACATAGACATGTTGGTGGATTGGGCAGACAAGTGGCAGATGAAATTCAATGCAGAGAAGTGTGAGGTAATTCATTTTGGCAGGGAGAATATGGAGAGAGAGTATGAAATAAAGGGGGAAATTCTAATGGAGATGCAGGAACAGGGGGACCTTGGTGTATATGTACATAGGTCATTGAAGATGGCAGGGCATGTTGAGAGAGTAGTTAATAAAGCACATATGAGGGGAATAGATAGAGTGGACAGGATAAAATTGTTTCCCTTGGTGGAGAATTCTAGAACCAGGAGACATAGATTCAAGATAAATGGCAGAAGGGGGACGAGAGGAAGAACTTTTATAAGCAGAGGGTAGTGGGTGTCTGGAATACCCTGCCCAAGTTGGTGGTAACTCTTTCGAGTACAAACACGTTTCCATCTGTTTCAGATGAAGTGACATTGTTTCATAGTTTGCCATTGTGAGATTTGAACTCTTGATCTTGGGGTTACAAACCCAGTACCATAACCACTTGGCTATTTAGGCCAAGCTGAGTACAAACCTGTTTCCATCTGTTTCAGATGAAGTTACATTGTTTCATAGTTTGCCATTGTGAGATTTGAACTCTTGATCTTGGGGTTACAAACCCAGTACCATAACCACTTGGCTATTTAGGCCAAGCCCAAGTTGGTGGTAGAGGCAGAAGCTCTAAACTCTTTTTAATAAGTACCTGTATCTGCACCTTAAGTGCTGTAAGCTGCAGGGCTATGGACTGGGTGCAGGAAGGTGGGATTAGAAAGGGCACCTGGGTGTCCTTGGGCTGGCATGGACAAAATGGGCCGAATGGTCTCCTGTGCTGTAAATTTTCTATGGTTCTATAGCATCTTCGGCTTTATTCATAGGGGCATTGAATACAAGAGTAAGGAGGTCATGTTGAACTTGTTTAAGACTCTAACTTAGGCCTCATCTGGAGTACTGCTTCCAGTTTTGGGCACAATACTTGAGGAAGGATGTGAAGGCATTGGAGAGAGTACAGAGGAGATTCACAAGAATGATTCCAGTAAATAGTGAGAAACTGCTCCCACTCAAGAGAACATCAAGAACTAGAGGGCACAGATCCAAAATAATTGGCAAAAGAACTAAATGTGATGTGAGGAAAACATTTTTTTCACTCCCAGAGGGTGGTTGGAGTCTGGAACGAACTTCCTGAGAGGGTGGTGGAGGCAGGTTTGATCGAGGTATTTGAAAGGGAATTGGATTGCTACCTGAAAAGCGTGAATGTGCAAGGTTACGGGGATAAGGCAGGGGAGTGGGACTAGGTAGGATGCTTTCAGTGAGCCAGTGCAGACTTGATGGGCCGAATGGCCTTTTGCACTGTAAAGATTCTGTGATACATCTCGTTTCTCTTTTTCCACCCTGCTTGTCTGTTTTTATTTTTTTTTTGCGAGTTTTCTGTCATACTGTAATTTCTCCTTCCTTTATTTTTTAAGTCACCCTTTGGTTTCTATAATTTTCTCGACCTTCTGGCCTGTCACTAATCTTTGCAGCATTGTATGCCTTTTCTTTCAATTTAATACCATCCTTAACTTCCTTAGTTAGCCACAGATGATGCATCCTTCTCATTGTCTTTCTTGCTGAATAAATATATCCATCTCTGAGAGGCTGATTCAACACACTTGTTTGAGTTTTTTAGGAGCAGCTCTCCAGCTGTGCTATCCATCATGACCTGGGAAATTAGTGCCAGAAACCTGTTCTTGCGCTTGTGGGCTGGGCTAATGAGTAATGAAGTGTTGCTTTACACGCTTTTTTCACTTCCTGAATGATATAATGGAGGCTGGACAGTTTTTAGTCTGATTTTTAGGAGCACTTTTCAGTACATGCTTGAGTTGGAGCTATGCTGTATAATATTGGTTACGTGACGGTGTTTGTCTGAAACTTGAAAATGGAGAGCTCTTTTTTGAAAGTAGTAAGTGCAGGAATTTTGTAATTTATTAATGTAATTCCAGGCAAGAAAAGGGCATCAGGTGCTTGCCCATGTCTTTTGATTAATTGTTCATCTCAAGCACCAACTGTCTATTCTCTCTACTTCACCTACCCATTCCCCCCCCCCCCCCCCCCCCCTCCCCCACCAGCTGCTCAACTAAATGATTCTCGAGTGAAGCAAAAAACCTAAGAGAGCTGCAGCCATTTCACAAGGTTTCCTCTAACAAGAAAAAATCTTCATTGGCTTCTTCTCAGTGCTACACAAGGTCTAGACTGATTTCTTATTTAGAAATGATTTACTTTTATTTTCCATATGTGATGATTATGTCATGTTTCAGGAATTCACCTTATTGAAGAGCAGGTAATACATTTCCAGTCAGACCTCTGGAAATGTACACAGCTTGTTCACTATCCAGACTTGCTCAAACCATCCATTCCCCTGGTCTAGTCCATTTATACTGGTGATCCTATCATCTCAAGCACCTGCTCTCATGCCCACATGTCCGTCCTTGGCCTCCTGCAATGTTCCAGTGAAGCTCAACGCAAACTTGAGGAACAGCACCTCATCTTTCAGTTAGGCACTTTACAGCCTTCCGGACTTAACACTGAGTTCAACAACTTCAGATCATGAACTCTCTCCTTCATCCTCACACCTTCTTGATCCCTTTTAATTTCTTGATTTACTTTATTTTTATTCATTCATTGTTTTATCCCCTTTTTATCCCTTTTTCTATCCTTTTTCCCAACTTCCGCCTCCACCCAACCCCAATAGGGCCATTGTTACTTGTTCCTTGCTCTTTCACAGAGTGCTGACCCTTGTTCTGCTATTATCACATTCTGCTTTCTTACCTTTATGCTAATATCAGCACCTTCTTTAGCTCTTACCACTGCCATTAACACTCACTTTGTCTTGTGTCCCTGATAGCTTTGTCAGTCTCTCCTTAGCCCCCATACCTATCACTGGCCTTCTATCCAGCTTCACCTGCTCCACCCTCCCTTAAACAGTATAAATTTCATCTTTTTCTACTTCTCTTTAGCTCTGAAGAAGAGTTATATGGACTCGAAACGTTAACTCTGTTTCTATCCCCACAGAGGCTGTCAGATCTGCTGAGTTTTTCCAGCATTTTCTGTTTTTATTTCAGATTTCCAGCATCCGTAGTATATTGCTTTTCTCAAACACAATATACTTTCGAGTCAGAGGCCTACAGCACAGAAAAAGGCCCTTTGGCTCATCGAGTCTGCACCAGTCAAACAAGTACCTAACTATTCTAATCCCATTTTCCAACATTAGGCCCATAGTCTTGTATGCCATGGCATCACAAGTGCACATCCAAATACTCCTTAAACGTTATGAGGGTTTCTGCCTCTACCACCCTTTCAGGCAGTGAGTTCCAGATTGCCACCACCCTCTGGGTGAAAAAATTCTTCTTCACATCCCCTCTAAACCTCCCGCCCCTTACCTTAAATCTATGCCCCCTGGTTATTGATCTCTCCACCAAGGGGAAAAGTTCCTTCCTGTCTACCCTATCTATGCCTTTCATAATTTCATGATGTCCATGCGCTTTGTATTTTTAAATACCAATTCTGGCAATCTGTCCTGTTCCCCACCCCCACTAGGGCCACCTGCAGACCTTCCTGCCCCAGTCTTAACCAGAGGAAGCAGTGGGGTGTGCAACAAATTTCTTGGCCAGTACAGCCAGGGACCTGCTTTACGAACATACAGCCCCAGCAGATGGGTGCAGCAGGGCATCAGGATCCTCATCGCTTACTCGCACACAGTCACTCTCACTCCCTGGAGAGGCTTGGGGTGGGAGTGGGGGGTGCTATAACTGGAAAATTGATCAGGGAGCAACTGAAAAGAACTTATATCTCAAATGCAAGCTGACCTTGTAATTCTGAATTATTGTGCTAATTCTGAATTAATTGTATGTTTAATATTGATGTTAGAATTGTGTCTGTATAAACTGATGATGGTAGTTCGAGAGACATAGACTGTGAATGGGCAGAGGGTGATGCAATCAACTTGTGCAGAAATCAAAGTCTTTTTTTTATTCGTTCATGGGATTTACTCGTTTATGGCACTTATTGTCCATCCTTAGTTGCCCGAGAGTAAGTGGTGGTGAGCCGCCACCTTGAACCACTGCAGTCCATGTGGTGTAGGTACATCCATGTGGTGGTGTTAGGAAGGGAGTTCCAGGATTTTCACCCAGCAACAGTGAAAACATATTGCCAAGTCAGGATGGTGAGTGGCTTGGAGGGAAACTTCCGGGTGGTGGTGTTCCCATCTATCTGCTGCCCTTGTCCTTCTAGATGGTAGTGGTCGTGGGTTTGGAAGGTGCTGTTGAAAGAGCCTTGGTGAATTCCTGCAGTGCATCTTGTAGATAGTAACAGCTGTTTGTCAGTGGTGGAGGGAGTGAATGTTTGTGGATGGGCTGCCAATCAAGCAGCTGCTTTGTCCTGTATGGTGTCGAGCTTCTTGAGTGTTGTGGGAGCTGCACTCATCCAGGCAAGTGGGTAGTATTCCATCACACTCCTGACTTGCGCCTTGTAGATGGTGGACAGGCTTTGGGGAGTCAGGAGGTGAGTTACTCGCCACAGGATTCCCAGCCTCTGACCTGCTCTTGTATTCACAGTATTTATCTGGCTAGTCCAGTTCAGTTTCTGGTCAATGGTAACCCCTAGGATACTGATAGTAGGGGATTCAGTGATGGTAATGCCATTGAATGTCAAGGGGCGATGTTTGGATTCTCTTTTGTTGGAAATGGTCATTGCCTGGCACTTGTGTGGTGCGAATGTTACTTGCCACTTGTCAGCCCAAGTCTAGATATTGTCCAGGTCTTGCTGCGTTTGAACATGGACTGCTTCAGTATCTGAGGTGTCACGAATGGTGCTGAACATTGTGCAAACATCAGTGAACATCCCCACTTCTGACCTTATGATGGAAGGAAGATCATTGATGAAGCAGCTGAAGATGGTTGGCCCAAGGACACTACCCTGAGGAACTCCTGCAGTGATGTCCTGGAACTGAGGTGACTGACCTCCAACAACCACAACCATCTTCCTTTGTGCTAGTTATGACTCCAACCAACGGAGAGTTTTCTCCCTGATTCCCATTGACTCCAGTTTTGCTGGCCACACTCAGTCAAATGCTGCCTCGCTGTCAAGGGCAGTCACCCTCACGTCACTTCTGGAGTTCAGCTCTTATGTCCATGTTTGAACCAAGCCTGTAATGAGGTCAGGAGCTGAGTGGCCCTGGCGGAACTCAAACTGAGCATAAGTGAGCAGGTTATTGCTAAGCAAGTGCCGCTTGATATCACTGTTGATGACCCCTTCCATCACTTTACTGATGACCGAGAATAGACTCGGATGGGTTGGATTTGTCCTGATTTTTGTGTACAGGACATACACACAATGACTATGCGCTGGTCACTCCTACCGATACTGTCATGGACAGATACATCTGTGGCAGGCAGGTTGGTGAGGATGAGATCAAGCATGATTTTCCTTCTTGGTTCCCTCACCACCTGCTGCAGACCCAGTCTAGCAGCTATGTCCTTTAGGACTTGGCCAGCTCAGTCTGTAGTGGTGTTACCGAGCCACTCTTAGTGATGGACATTGAAGTCCCCCACCCAGAGTACATTCTGCACCCTTGTCATCCTCAGTGCTTCCTCCAAGTGGTGTTCAACATGGAGGGGCACTGATTCATCAGCTGAGGGAGGGTGGTACATGGTAATCAGCAGGGGTTTCCTTGTCCATGTTTGACCTGATGCCATGAGACTTAATGGGGTCCAGAGTCAATGTTGAGGACTCCCAGGGCAACTCCCTCCTGACTGTATACCACTTTGTCACCACCACTGCTGGGCTTGTCCTGTTGATGGGACAGGACATACCCAGGGATGGTGATGGTGGTGTCTGGGACATTGTCTGTAACGTATGATTCTGTGAGGATGACTATATCAGGCCATTGTTTGATTAGTCTGTGAGATAGCTTACCCAGTTTTGGCACAAGCCCCCAGATGTTAGTAAGGAGGACTTTGTGGGGTCGACAGGGCTGAGTTTGCCGTTGTCATTTCCGGTGTCTAGGTCGATGCTGGGTGGGCTGTCCAGTTTCGTTCCTTTTAGACTTTCCAGTGATTTGATAGAACTGAGTGGCTCACTAGACCATTTCAGAGGGTATTTAAGAATCAACCACATTTCTGTGGGCCTGGAGTCCCATGTAGACCAGGCCAGGTTAGGACAGCAGATTTCCTTCCCTAAAGGACATTAGTGAACCAGATAGGTTTTTACAACAATCAACATGGTCTTCATCAGACTTTTAATTCCAGAAATGTATTAAAGTTTCACCATCTGCTGTGGTGGGATTCGAGCCCAGGTCTGCAGAACATTACTATGGCGCTCTGGATTACTCATCTGGTGACAATAACAGTATACTGCCACCTCTCCCTCAGCATGCAATACTGATTACCAACCTCCAGAGTGAAGGAGGCTCAGGGAAGGGCATTAATATTGTTCTGCTGAAGGGTCATGAGGACTCAACGTCAACTCTTTTCTTCTCCGCCGATGCTGCCAGACCTGCTGTGTTTTTCCAGGTAATTCTGTTTTTGTTTTGTGATTAATATTGGTAGTTGGAAGATTATTCTTATACTTAGTGTCTTTCTTTTTCCCCTCTTTTTCATGCCTCTCCCTCACCCACAAAAGTTTCTGTACATTTTCTGCTGCCTTGCTTGTTAGCTGTCTAAAAAGAAATAACTTGCATTTATATCGCACCTTTCATGTCCTCAGGACACCTCAAAGCACTTCACAGCCAATGAGGTCGATTTGAAGTGCAGTCACTGCTGTAATGTGGGAAACCACAGTAGTATAAAAGCCTGAAGTATTGGCTGAGAGCAGGATGAATGATGTATGTCAAATGATCAGCCAGAGAATGAGGCAAAAGAAGGTGACTTGCAGCAGTGAAGCATGCACTGATTGCTGCTCCCTCCAATTCAAGAACACTAACTGTGTTGGTGTCTGCTGGATAGTTAAAACCGTAGCCTCTGCTTCAACTCTGGTGTTTGTGGTGAGCAAATTATATACTTGTGGCGTGTCATTGTGTTTTATAGTCTGTGTACTTGTTGTCCTGATGTATGTGGAATAATTTTATACACTGGAAGAAAAGTAGTTTCAGTTGCTGGTGTTAGCTATTTTGTATTGAAATACACAAAATATAATACTTCACCTTGAATAAAAATTATTTTCCTTTTTAACAAGGGGGCAAGTATCCTTTTGGAACAAATTGCATTTATATAAGACATTTTAATTTCAAAGATGCCTCTTTTGCTAAATAGAATAAAAGAGCAGTTGTTGAGTTTTGAGGCAAGCTGGAGGTGACAAAAATGTTGGGTTTTAAAAGGTGAAAAAGCATGGTGGTTTTCGCAGTGAGTACCAGAGACTCCGGTCAATTCCTGTTTTTCAATCTGATGTTTGCATTAATTGACTTGACATTGGATCAGGCAGAAAAGACAGTCACATTGAAATTTCAGCTAAAAACTAAAATACGGAAGGAAAGTATTGCTATCCAACCACTAGCTTACAGCATCCTAAAATGGGCCTGTTGTTCCAGAACCTGCTTGTAAAGCAATTGAGACTATAAAATATAACCTTGCAAATAAAGGAAAGCTAATTAAAACTCAGCATAGCTGCTGATAAGTGTGTAAGTATTCTCCAAAGAATGTGCCGCTTGGATTTCTGTGAACCCCACATTAAAAACAGTCAGTTGGAAAATTGAACACAGTCCCTTGAGTTGCTCAATTATTAAGCCTATTAAAATTACCCGAGTGATTCTTGTTAGCTGCAGCTTGCCATAGACGGGTGCTAAGTATTTGAAACCTAAATAACATGGAAAATGGTTTGCTTGCAACGGGGCACTCTGTGCAACGGTAAGTGACTAGCACACTGGAGTGGTGAATGAATTGTGTATAGTGCCAACTGCTTGTTCCAGTTAAACACCAATGCAGCTCTCTGTACTTTCTCCCACCTCCTTTTTTTTGGTTGTGTCTTTTTCTAGTTTCTGAAATGTGAATTAATTCACTGTATGTTTGGAGTGGGGGTGGGAGTTGCAGCTACCCCTGTGTTCTACAAAGAAGCAGCTTTTTTTCAAAGGGTGCAAGGACATTAGGAACACTATAAAATATATTTTTTTAATCGAAGTTGATTTCTGCTATGTATTTTGTTTAAAGCCATTTTCAGTTATTTAAAATCGGGTTACTCACTGGTGGGTTAAGCACTCTGCTTATTTTTTGTGAAAAGCAGTTACCGCTGTTCAATATATCTGAATTTTTAATACATTTTTTTAAAAAATTCCATTCTAAGATGCTGTGCTAGTTTTTGGAAGATTAGTGTTCAACAATATGCCAATAAATGAGCAGAAACTTTAGCAAAAGAGAGTTTAAAACTCGTATTTTGCACCCAAAGTGGAAATTCTTGGCTCTGATCTTTAAATCCAGAGAATATGTGCTGTCTGTTGATGTCCAAATAATGAGTACTCGAGTGTGTCTAGGTTTTGCCGGGGTATGTAATGCATGATTATATATTTAATTTCCTTATTCTGTTCTAAATTTAGTGATGTCCTTGCACTGCCAATCTTCAAACAGGAAGAGTCCAACTTGCCTCCAGAAAATGAGAATAAACTATTACCCTTTCAGTATGTCCTTTGTGCTGCTACCTCTCCAGCTGTGAAACTCCACGATGAAACACTTACGTATCTTAACCAAGGTAAGGTTCAGGACTGCACAACAGCTCAATTTTTGTGAATTGGGCCAGTAGTGTTAATAAGCATTTTGAATGGCCTGATGTGCTATGGTGAAGATGACTGGTGGCCTGCAATGCTTCAAATGCAGCTCACTTCTGGATTCTTGACTTGGTTTCTTGCTCTCTTTCCAATATTCCATTCTTAGCAAAGGAAACGTTTTATTTTCTTGATTTATTCAAAAGATAATTTAGTACAATGTTCTGGTTTGTTCTGTTTTCAGGGCAGTCTTATGAAATTCGGATGCTTGACAATCGGAAAATTGGGGAGTTGCCTGAAATCAATGGCAAATATGTGAAGGTGAGGAAAGTAGAATAGTGGTCAAATAGTGCAGCTGCATTTGTTGCAAGCTTTACTTGGAAAAACAATGCCATTTTTATTATATTGGGGAAAATTAGCCAAGTGCAATGCATCATGTTGTCTAGTTTCCTGAACCTGTCACCATCTTCATTCTTATTGGCAGAGATCACTGTGAGCCAGCAGCCCTGAAGACAGCAAAATCTTAATGTATTTGAAAGCTGAAAAAAATAGTACTGTTTGAATTGTATTGGTAAGGTAACATAATTCTTCATTTTGTCTACCATACCTCCCAAAAAAAACATACTTGTGGTAGGCAAACCTTGTGGAAGTTGGATCTGATTTACATGTACAAATAACATTTGCAAATGGCTCTGTACACAATTACGAAACTGGGAGGCTGCAAGAGAAGGCATCAACAGAGTATTAATAAGCAATAGATTTTAATCTTTATTCCCTACAAATGCAATCTCAATTATAATCTTTTGAATGAAGGGGATCGGATTGCCAGTTAGAATGAGCAGAATGGCACTTTTAACTGTATTTATGTTAAATAAAAGTTCCAAGCCTCCATCTACTGAGCAAAGTAGCTTTTATAAATCCAGCATTGATTTAAGAGTTTTGCTGTATGACTGCTGTTCGAAATGGTTCTGCTTTTCCATGCTCCAGAGCACAGTTTCATTGCGGAGTAGATTTCCGAGAACCAGTGGCAATACTAAATGTGATGGGAAGCAACTGTGCCAGTACGCTACAGTAGGTGGAAGTTGTTAATTAATGTGTTTGATTGTATGCAGGTGTTGGGCATTAATTGGGGATTCACTTGTGCCCCTGTAAAGAGATTTGAGGTGGCAGCTGCCGCTAAGGGTGGTGCTCCCTCAAGGCGTTGAAACAGTCGCTGACTAAAGTATCCAGGAAGTGGAGGGAATCTCGCAAGCAGAGCTATTCCACTTATGTGTACAGGGTGCTGACCCAGGTTCACCCTTCCACCAGGATCTCGTCCGAGGCCATGAGTGTTATGAATTCCTTTGTTGTCGACGTTTTCGAGTGCATCGCCTCCGAGGCTTTGCACTTCATTCACTACAACAAGCGTCACACCATCTCGGCCAGGGAGATCCAGAGCGCCGTCTGCTTCATGCTGCCAGGGGAACTGGCCAAACACACTGTCTCAGTAGGCACCAAAGCGGTCACCAAATACACACCCTCTGTTTAGGTCGACTGTTCTAAAGATTTACAAATAGACACAGACTAAAACCCTGGTTGCTGGGTCAGGAGGCATAGGTTGTAATACGTATCTCTTGTGAATAAATACTTATGAAAGTGTCAAGAGATTGAGTCCAGTTCTGTCCTTCAATAACTAGCTTTTGGGGATATTATGTGATAGAGGACAGTTGTCTAAAGGTAAAGGTTGAAAGCAAAGGTAAATTTCAGACCAAACTAAAATCCTCATGGCCAATGTGGAAAATGGCAAAAAGCACATGTAAGCTGTCAGAGTATGTATGATTCCTCTCCGAGTGTTCTCAAGAGTTTGAACCGTGTGACCAGTAGAAGAATTTAAGTGTATGAGTAGATGTGGGTGGCGTTCCTACCAAAAAGGAAAGATGATGTAGCTTTGGTGTTTGTCGCTTTACACAAGAAGTAAAATCAAAACTCAAATATTTTGTGAGCTGGGTATCAGTTGGATAGCGATGAAGTTTTGGACCTTCTGTTAGAGTTCTAGGATGAAAGTTACATGGAAAATGATTTGTTAAATGCCTGAAGTGTGGTCAGACTTTGATAAGATTTTGGAAATCAGATGTCCATGATATATGTTCAGGAGAAGGAAAGAGAGAGAACAAGGGAACAAGAAAGAGATAGAAGCGCTCAGGAGAGGGAACAAGAACAGGAAAGAATTCCAGCTCTGAAAATTGGAAATGGGGCTAGCAGCTCCAAAGGAGAAAGAGCCCAGACAATTGGAAGCTGCAAGGGAAAATCTCTCTCTACCCGGTAGCACCCCCTATCTCTCTAACCCCAAACCACTCTGAGGCCCTCAGGTATGCTAGATTCATTCCCAAATTCAGAGAGAGTGACTTGGAGCCATTTTTTGCCACTTCTGAGAAAATAGCAGGACGGCTAAAATGGCCACTGGACATCTGGACATTTTTAATTGAAGGTCAGCAGTCAGGGAGAGACCAAGAGATCTGCTTCTTGCTGCCCCGTGATGTGTCCATGAATTATGAGCAGACCAATGCTGACACCCTAAGTGTCTACGAGTTAGTCCCAGAGGCATAACACCAGCAATTCCAGAACGCTCGGAAGAAGCCCACACAAACCTGCATTGAGTTAGAACGGCTGAAGCAAATCATGTTTGACCAATGACTAAGATCCCTAAACATCTCCCACACCTGTGAGAGGTTGTGTGAATTGATATTGTTGGAGGAATTCAAAAATTGCTTATCCTTCAATCTGCGAACGCTTAGAGGAGCAGAGAATCCTCACAGCCAGGGATGTAACCATCACAGCAGGCAGCTGTGGTCTCACCCTTGGGCCTGGAAACTCAGGCAGGCCCTTTCCAAACCATTCTAACAAATATTGGAAAGAGAAGGAGGAGGATCTAGGTGGGAAAGGTCCCCCAACCAGAAAAGAAAATACCAAGGAGAGTGTGAGAAGCCTCCTGACAGCCAGTAAGGAGACCCCCCAGAGATCAGTGTGTTCCTGTTGTAATAAAATAGGCCATTCAAGGCCTGAATGCTGGCGATTGTGAGAGAAGCCTGTTGGCCTAATGGGGTGTATATGAGTGGCTCCCCGAAGGACAGCCCAATGGGTGGTGCAGCAGAGCTGGCAGAGACTCTCGCTACAGAAACTTACCCCTTGGAGGGCATGGCACTGTGTGGGCTGAATCTTCTGGCTGATGTGCGGGTAGCGGAGCCTGCATGTCAGTGTTTAAAATGTCGTGTGAGTGTCCCAACGTCAGTGCGTGGCATCGCGATATTTCAGTCAGTGGGACGCGCGCCCGCCATTAATTAAAGGCCTTGTTAAGGCCATTAAGTCACCAATCGACGAGGATTTTGAGGGGGCCTGTGAGAACTTCGGCTTGGCGCAAGGACCCAACGGGCAGGCGGGTAGGTAATTTTTTTAACAAACCTCATCCAGTGGCAGGATGAGGTTTGATGTTGGAATTAAGAAGGTTTAATAAAGTGTTTGTGTACTTCATTAACATGGCCCATCTTGTGTGACATTTTCACACGAGGGGGACATGTTACTGATTTTTTACTTTTCTAGTTTTAATGTTTCACAGCCTTTCAGCGATCTCCCTGAGGCAGCACTTTGCCTCAGGGAAATGTGCGCTCTTTCGTGTGCATGTGCGAGAGAGCGCACTCTCGCAGTTGGGGAATTTCCCCCCCACCCCTTACAGGAAATGGCAGCGGGCCCCAATTCAGTGGCTGCGATTGGCTGCCCACCCATCAAGGGCAAAATCCTGCCCTGTGTGCCTGAGCTGGACAAACTCCCAAAGTGTTTCTGGAGTTTTGTTCATGTCAGGAACAGTGTCGCCCTGCTAATCCCCAAATGTGAGCAAGTCCGTTGTACTGCTCTGGGACACAGAGACCAAAGGCCAATCGGTCCTTAATGTTGGAGGAAGCTTAAACCCCACCCCTCACCCCACCAACCCTGAGACCTCCCTGAAGGTCAAAGCCCTGATCAGTGGAGTGGGAGGAGGATCTGTGTTTGAATCCCTCCATAAGGCCCATCCAGAGCTTGTTTCCTGCCCTGTTACAGTAGGAGTTCTCCCTGAGCTACCAGTAGCAGGAACCGATTTCCTCCTTGGGAACGATTTGACCAGCAGCAAGGTGTTAGTCAGTGAAAGAAAAGAGGCCAACGTCAGCCAGCAGAAATCTGCAGGAGAGCAGAATGCTGGGCGAGGTCACACTGAAATAGCACCCAAAGACCTTGAGCAAGGGCTGCCCGAAAGTAGCAAGGCCAAAGCCAGTGAAGTTAAGAGATCCAGGGAAGGCCACTAGAATCTAAAATAGATCCAGAGTATCCCAGAACTAATTAGGGACCAGAGAAGCCTCAGAGCAGGGAAAGAAAGCAGGGAGATGCCCCACGTAGCTGAAGAACCTGAAGGAAGGCAGGTTATTAAGCCCGGAAAGGAAAAGGTTCAGGACTTGCCTGAAGTATGTCTAATACAAACCTTTCTGACATTAAGTAGGGACAAAGGGAGACCCCAAAGAGATGAGCAGATAGGGAGTGAGATGCCTCCCCCAGTTGAAAAGCCACAAGGGAGTGTAGCTGGAGCCACATCTCCAGTTGAGAGCAGGGGTGTTCCGGGGGACATGGAACCAGTTCAGAGAACACCCCCTCCAAAGGCCACAGCGAGGAAGATAACAATTGGTTTAGCTGATAGCTTCATGGTGAATTTAAATGTCAACCAGGAAAGTTCTCAAATTGGCCCAGAAAGTGAAGGTGATGCCTCACTTAGTGGAAAAGCCACAAGGAGGTCCAGTGAGAGCTGAATATCCACCAGAGGGCAGTAGTGGCATTTATTTCGAGAGGACTAGAATATAAAAGCAGGGATGTGCTGCTGAGACTTTGTAAGGCTCTGGTCAGACCACATTTAGAATATTGTGAGCAATTTTGGGCCCCGTATCTCAGGAAGGATGTGCTGGCCCTGGAGAGGGTCCAGAGGAGGTTCACGAGAATGATCCCAGGAATGAAAGGCTTAACATATGAGGAACGTTTGAGGACTCTGGATTGATACTCGATGGAGTTTAGAAGGATGAGTGGGGATCCGATTGAAACTTACAGAATACTGAAAGGCCTGGATAGAGTGGACGTGGGGAAGATGTTTCCATTAGTAGGAGCGACTAGGACCCGAGGGCACAGCCTCAGAGTAAAGGGAAGACCTTTTAGAACAGAGATGAGGAGAAACTTCTTTAGCTAGAGAGTGGTGAATCTATAGAATTCATTGCTACAGAATGCTTTGGAGGCCAAGTCATTGAGTGTATTTAAGATCGAGATAGATAGGTTCTTGATTAGTAAGGGGATCAAAGGTTACTGGGAGAAGGCGGGAGAATGGGGTTGAAAAACTTATCAGCCATGATTGAATGGCAGAGCAGACTCGATGGGCCGAATGGCCTAATTTCTGTTCCCATGTCTTATGGTCTTATAGTGTCCCAAAAGACATGGCACCTACCATGCAGCTGACCAGCAGAGGGATCCCAAGCAGATTGGACCCCATACTCACCCACCTGAATGTGACATGACAGGGCTGTCCCTGGCAGTTAGAATGATCCATAATAACCCACCAGGCTACAGCACTGTAGCCCTACCTGGTATGGATGTGGGGGAGACCCCTTCCAGAAGCCCATCTTCCTATCATTCAGGCCCAGAAAGGCTGGTCCAAGCTCAGGAGCGGGCTGCCTACTTGTTGCTGTGCCAACCCAAAGCTCCTAGCAACAGAAGCTGGAACCCTCCAGTTGTGTGAGCGCCCGATTCAGACACTGAACTGGAATCCCAGAAAGAGGCCAACGTCTTATTAAAACACCCCGATGTCCTGGCAACAGCCTAACCACAGTCCCTGGGTTTGAACAGCTGAGTCCATGGGTTCCCAAGGTGGACAGTGAGGAGCTGAGCTGGATAAGGGCAGCTCAGCCCTATGGTCAAAAGGCCTGGCATTCACCGAGTGAGGTACTCAGCATTCCCCTGTGGAATGCCCAGAGCAGCTTGACCATCACTCTTCCCTGAGTGCTAACCAACCCGTAAAACCCCCAGAGTCCTCAGAGGACACTTAATCAGAAGTTGGACTGGCAAAGATCTGAAATCAATGGCTTTGCTTATACCTGATCCCCAACAGAGGAATTCAGAACTCTAACCCTGAATAGATTACCCCATAAGGACAGATTCAAATCTTCCCAAGTGACTTAAACCTTCCACCTCCCAGAACTGGACAATCCTCCTTGCTGATGCACTAACCCAGGTTTAAACCTCAAAAAGAACATGCAGCAGCAGGGAACTGGCATTGCCCCTGACGTGGGAATGTATGTATACTTCGCTTCCTATTCTTCCTGCAGAACATCACAGGAAAACTAAACAAAATCAAATAGAATTATTTTTTCCTCCAAGACAGGGAGAGATGTAATGGAGCTAGGACCTCACACTATATTTTTTTAAAGTATATATATCCTCATGGCTAATTTATAAAATTTTCAGAACTGGACAATGACCTGATTTTTAAATGACTTAAGTCATGCCTGGCTGTGATCTGAACAAAAGGAACTTTCTGGCAGTATCAGAGAAGCTAACACCTCGTTTTCTCTGAAGAGATGTTAACAACCCTGTGGACTGGAGAGACCACATTGAAAAGTAATTATACAAAGACCATCTACATTTCACAAGCCAGGCCTAGCCACCGGACTCTTATTAGTTTGCTGGGACAAAGGACCCTGCAACCTCCCCTCAAATTCTTAATGGTTGGAACGCAGGACCTCAGAGAAATGTGTATAGACCCTTTGTCAGAACTGAAATGGAGAGGTGTGAGTCATGTGACATGACCTCCTAGCTGGATAAACCATGTGGATATTGCCATGTGGAGCTGCAATGCACAGTCTGCCATCATATATCTAACAAGAAGCAGCAGCAGCTCAGAAAAAGGGCTCTGCCCAGATTTGAATGCCTGCCCTCATCTACACAGTTTCTACTGGGACTTCTGAACTTCTGGACCAGCGCTTACAAGACTGATTCATCTCCGTGTGCCTACCCCATCATGGAAGTCAACTCTACTGGAAAAGTGTTATCCAGCATCAGCCCCAAGCCTGCCGACCTCTTTGAAGGAATTCACCATTGGACCTTGATTCTGGACTCATGTGAAACAATTCTTTGCTCTGTGGCCTTTGCCCTATGAATTTATCTTTCTCTATCCCTCTTATTGTATCGATGCACAGGGGGCTACATAGCAGCAGCCCTCTCCCACATTTTGTGTGTATGAATAAACTAACCCTCAGGGTAAACTCAATCTTGAGTTTGCTGTGGGGTTACCAATAAAAATTGGATCACACCAAAACTTGAGGGGTTGGGAAATACGCAACCTCTTATAAAGGGAGAAATCAACATCAAAAGATCTTTCTGTTTGCGGGCGGGTGGTGAGGAGAAACCAGGGTTGTTTAAATTAACCCCCTTCTGTCTGTTACAATAGTATGTGGAATAGGTTGGTTGAAATGTTACCTTGATTCACTAAGTTGTGAGGATTAACAAGGTTAAGGAATATGTAAGAATACAATTTACGTTACGTTTAGTGATGACAGCACCTTGAGACCACTAAAGAGAGTTGGAATTCCATATAAAATGGCTTACTCCAGCTGTTCCCCAATGATTTGGTGAACATACAAAAACTAGGGCACACAGATTTAAGATTTTGGGCTAGAGATGCAGGAGCAATGTGAGGAAGAGCTTTTTATATGCAGCGGATGATAATGACCTGGAACTCGCCAAATGTGGAGACAATCTATGATTTCAGCAGGAAATTGGATGGGCTGTTGAAGGAAGCAAACCTGCAGGGCTATGGGGATAAAGCGAGGGGATGGAACTGATTGAGTCTGTGCCGGCTCTTTGTAGAGCAATCCAATGAGCCATATGGCCTCCGCCTGTGCTATTATGACTCTATTTTACAAGTGATGTAGTTTGTAATGCGATACCTTGGCTATTGAGTAAACATTATTCAAATGGGCATGGAAGCCAGTGGATCTGCAGTTTATCCAGTCAGGACAGTATTGTATCCCTTTGACAAAACCTGAAGTACTTAAGGAAGTGGCCCTAGAAATAGTGGATGCATTGGTGGTCATCTTCCGAGATTCTATAGACTCTGGAACAGTTGCTACAGATTAGAGGGTAGCTAATGTAACCCCACTATTTAAAAAGGGAGGCAGAGAGAAAACAGGGAATTATAGACCAGTCAGCCTGACGTCGGTAGTCGGAAAAATTCTAGATTCCTTTATAAAAGATTTAATAGCTGAGCAATTGGAAAACAGTGGTAGAATTGGACAGAGTCAGCATGGATTTATGAAAGGGGAAATCATGCTTGACAAATCTACTGGAATTTTTCGAGGATGTAACTAGTAGAGTTGATGAGGGGGAGCCAGTGGATGTGGTTTATTTGGACTTTCAGAAGGCTTTCAACAAAGTCCCACATAAGAGATTGGCATGTAAAATTGAAGTGCATGGGATTGGGGGTAATGTATTGAGATGGATAGAAAACTGGTTGGCAGACAGGAAACAAAGAGTAGGAATAAACGGGCCTTTTTCCGAATGGCAAGCAGTGACTAGTGGGGTACTGCAGGGATCGGTGCTGGGACTAATGATTTAAATGAGGGAATTAAAAGTAATATCTCCAAATTTGCAGATGGCGCAAAGCTGGGTGGGAGGGTGAGCTGTGAGGAGGATGCAGAGATGCTTCAGTGTAATTTGGACAAGCTGAGTGAGTGGGCAAATCCATGATAGATGCAGTATAATGTGGATAAATATGAGGTTATCCATTTTGGTAGTAAAAACAGGAAGGCAGGTTATTATCTGAATGGCTATAAATGGAGAGAGGGGAATGTGCAACGAGACCTGGGTGTCCTTGTACACCAGTCGCTGAAGGTAAGCATGCAGGTGCAGCAGGCGGTAAAGAAGGCAAATGGTATGTTGGCCTTCATAGCTAGAGGATTCGAGTACAGGAGCAGGGATGTCTTGCTGCAATTATACAGAGCCTTGGTGAGACCACACCTGGAATATTGTGTGCAGTTTTAGTCTCCTTATCTGAAGAAGGATGTACTTGCTATAGAGGGAGTGCAGCGAAGGTTTACCAGACCAATTCCTGGGATGGCAGGACTGACATAATGAAGAGAGATTGAGTCAATTAGGATTATGTTTGCTGGAGTTCAGAAGAATGAGGTGGGATCTCATAGAAACCTATAAAATTCTAACAGGACTAGACAGGGTAGATGCAGGAAGGATGTTCCCGATGGTGGGGTAGTCCAGAACCAGGAGTCACAGTCTGAGGATATGGGGTAGACCATTTAGGACTGAGATGAGGAGAAATTTCTTCACCCAGAGAGTGGTGAGCCTGTGGAATTTGTTACCACAGAAAGTAGTTGAGACCAAAACATTGTATGTTTTCAAGAAGGAGTTAGATATAGCTCTTGGGGCGAAAGGGATCAAAGGGTATGGGGAGAAAGCGGGAGCAGGCTATTGAGTTGGATGATCAGCCATGATCATAATGAATGTCGGAGCAGGCTCAAAGGGCTGAATGGCCTACTCCTGCTCCTAGTTTCTATGTTTTTAATGTTTCTATCAGACTGTTAGACAAGTATTAATGGCTTTGGGTGATCACAATCTGAGAGAAAAAAACCTAATTGTCCTAAAGTTACATGGACAATTTGTTTAACCTACTTAGCCAAAGTTGAAAACCCTGCTAAAAGCCACAGGTGTGGTTGCTTAACAGTATACAGGGCTAATAAATTAGTGAGAAATGTGAAATATGTAAAAAGCACAGAAATAAACAAAAATATAAATGTCCCTGAAAGCCATTACAGAGATATGGTTGCAAGGTGACCAAGGCTGGGACATGAATATTGAAGGGTATTTGACATTTTGAAAAGATGGGAAGCTAGGAAAAGGTGGTGGGGTAGCTCTTAATTAAGGATGTCATTATTACAGTAGTGAGAGATGACCTTGGCTCAAGAGAGCAAGATGTAGAATTGGTTGGGTAGAGATAAGACATAGGAACAGTAAGAGAACTCTTGTGTCAGTAGTTTATAGGCCCCCTAACAGTAGTTACACATAGGACGGGGCATACAGGAAGAAATAAATGGAGGTGTAAGAAGGGTATGCAATAATCATGGTTGACTTTAATCTACATGTAGATTGTGTAAATCAGATTGGCAAAGGTAGCCTGGAATATGAGTTCATAGAGTGTATCTATGACAGTTTCTTAGAGGAGTAGATTCTATAGAGCCAACCAGGGAGCAGGCTATTCTAGACCTGGTAATGTGCAATGAGACAAGGTTAATCAATTACATCATGTTAAGGGAGCCTAGGTGACAGCGATTATAACATGATGGCATTTCACATTCAGTTTGAAGGGGAGAAGTGTGGGCCTACGACTAGTGTTTAAACCTAAATAAAGGTAATTTTTAAGGGTATGAAGGCAGAGCTATCCAAAGTGAACTGGGAAACTGGGTAAAAAGGTAGGGTAGTAGAGATGCAGTGAAAAACGTTTAAGAATATATCTAATAACTCACAGCAAAGATTTATATCGGTGGGAAGGAAGGACTCTTTGAGAATGATGCATCATCCATGGCTGAATAAGGAAGTTAAGGATAGCATAAAATTGAAAGAAACTCTATAAAGATTAGCGTTAGGTCAGAAGATTGGTCAAATTTTAAGCAGCAAAGAACAACAAAAATTAACGGGGAGAAGTTGAGTGTGAAAGAAAGCTAGCTAGTAAAATAAAACAGATAGTAAGGGTTTCTACAAGTATTTAAATAGGAAAAGAATAACTCAAACTAGTGTTGGTCCTCCAGAGAGTGAGTCTGAGGAATTGATAATAGGAAACAAGTGGAGGCATTGAACAGGTATTTTGTGTCTGTCTTCACCGTGGATGACTTAGAGAGCTTCCCAAAGAAACTTGAAAATCAAAAGGTGAATGGGAAGGAGGAACTTAAAGCAATCACCATCACTGGGGAAAAAGGTGCTCGGAAACCAATTAGACCCAAAGGCTGACGAGTCCCCAGGACCAGGCGGCCTGCATCGTAGGGTCTTAAAAGAAGTGGCTGCAGAGATAGTTATAATCTTCCAAAATCCCTTAGATTCTGGAAGGGTCCCAGCGGATTGGAAAATAGCAAGTTTAATACCTTTATTCAATGAAAGAGAGAAATAGGAAGCAATAGGCCAGTTAGCCTAGTATTTGTCAGAAGGAAATTGCTGGAATCCATTATTATAAGCAGGATAATTGGAAAGTCTTAATGCAATCAGGCAGAGGCAAGATGATTTTGTGAAAGAAAACTAATTTATTCAAGATTTTTGAGGCAGTAACAAGGAAGTTGGATAAAGGGGAACCTGTGGATGTGATGTACTTGAATTTCCAAAAGGCATTTAATAAAGTACCACATCAAAGGTTACCACATAAGATAAGAGCTGATGGTACAGGGGTAACATATTAGTATGGATAAAGGATTGGTTGGCTAACAGGAAGCAGAAGTAGGGATAAATGGGTGTCTTTTGGGTTGGCGAGCTGTAGCTAGTGGTGTGCCACAGGGATCATTGTTGGGGCCTCAACTATTTATAATCTATATCACTACTTACAATCTGTAGCAATGACTTGGATGAAGGGACCAAATGTATGGTAAATTTGCCGATGACACCAAGAGAGATAGGAAAATAAGTTGTCAAGAGAAGGTAGAGAGTCTGCAAAGGGATATAGACAGGTTATGTGAATGGGCATAAAATTGGCAGATGGGGTATAATGTGGGAAACATGAACTTGTCCACTTTGGCAGGAAGAATAGAAAAGCTATATATTATTTAAATGCAGAACTGAGCGGTACTGAGGGACCTGGGTGTCCTGGTACATGAATCAAAAAAAGTTAGTCTGCAGATACAGCAAGTGATTAGAAAGGGAAATGGAATGTTGGTGTTTATTGCAAGGGGAATAGAGTTTAAAAGTAGGGAACTGTATATAGTTTTGGTCTCTTTATTTGAAAAAAAGATGTAATTGCATTAGAGGCAGTTCAGAGAAGGTTCACTCGGCTGATTCCTGGGATGAGGGGTTATCTGCTGAGGAAAGGTTGAACAGGTTGGGTCTGTATCCATTGGAGTTTAGAAGAACGAGAGATGATATTGAAACATATAAGATTCTGAGGGGATTTGATAGGGTGGATGCCAGGAGAACGTTTCCTCTTGTTGGAGAGACTAGAATTAGGGGTTAAAGTACCCTCATTAAGATGAAGATGAGGAAAAATTTTGAGCATTGTTGGCCTGTGGAATTCTTTTCCAGAAAGCAGTGGAGGCTGGGTCATTGAATGTATTCTAGGCTGAGTTAGATAGATTTTTGATAGGCAAGAGAGTCCAAGGTTACGGGGGACAGAGAGGAAGGTGGAGTTGAGACCACAACTAGATTAGCCATGACCTTTTTGAATGGCGGAGCAGGCTTGAAAGGCCAAATGGCTGACTCCTACTTCTCCGATGTCTGATATTCTTGTCTTCTGATCGGAGGACGCTGCCACATCCTCTTGTAAGCTTTCTATTGGCATGTGGTTTTAATGAGGTAATTGCAATTTATCTAAAGGTATGGGACAAAAACGAATGCTTTTGCCATTTTGTATACCTGCACCAGATTTAGTCTTTCTACTGTAATACATACTTAAAAACAAGATCATGGAGAAATGGATAGGGACTGGACTGATAGAGGGGAATTTGCCAATGATAATTTCAGACGGTTGTGAAAACATGATCATCATGTCATCGACACAGCTCCATAAAATTTTAGCTGATCACCCAGACTGAAATTTGATAACCACCCTGACGCTCACTCCAGATGGTTGGAGGGCATGGTCCCTATCAGTTAGTCTTTGAAATTGCCTTCAGTATTGTGTGATAGCCTTAGGAGGCTCCACAATTAGTTCAATTTTTTCTGCTTATATGAATACTTTACATGCGGTGAGAGAGAATTTCATCAAGGCTGAGTCTCTGTGAAGATTCAGAGAAAACTGAGGTAACTTGTAAGATTATCTGAGGCAGGTTTCAATTCAGAAGATTTGGTGTATTGTAAAAGAGAGGCTCATGGAGAATGGAAACACTGTGGTAATAGGTTGTGACAGTAAGTTAATATTTACCAAACGTGGCATATCTTGAGACAGAACTCGAGCAGAAGTCCTCATGATTGTGAAGGTTTTGTGGCTGCCTATAAAATTGAGCATAAGAGAGTCAAAACAAAGAGATTTAGATAGTTGGAGAGAGTTTGGAGTTTATTCTGAAGTACCAGATTAAGGACAGCCAGCCTGGTCACATAGATGGAGTTATACTGAAAATGTCCTTGCAGATGGGACCTGTACGGCTAAAGTGAGGCTAGTTGTTAGGGGTTTTAAAGAGTGACAGGGTGATACAGACGTTAGAGTGGATTCTCCCACAGTTAGAAAAGTAATATTAAAAAGCTTTTAAGCTCTTTTGGGCACATATTCATGGAATTGTAGATTAGTCGATACAAAAGGTGCATTTCTGCAGGGTGATACTTTTCAGAGAGAAGTGTTTCTCGAACCACCCAAAGAGAGAGCAGATGCAGAAGGAAAGCGATGGAAATTAAACAAATACATCTATGACCTTCATGATGTTTCCAGCGTGTGGGTATTTTTCAGTGAGGTCTGTTTTGCTGAAAATCAGTTTTGTTCAACTAAAAGCACATCCTATCATATTTTGCTGCTGTGGAATTTAAGAAATGTGGTATTAATAAGATTGGAGTCATTTAAAACTGGGAGTCAGGCTTCTGGGCTTTTAAATATATTGGTTTAGATATTAAGCAGAGTAGGTCTGGAATAACTTTAAATCAAAAATCCTATTTAGAGAGTGTTTCTCCCATTTCAGTTAATCATACTTGCTCATCACAGATGATATATCGAAAGATGAGAGAGTAATTGTGAAGCTTGATTAGTTAGTTCAACTGGTTGACATTCAGATGAGACCAGATGTTCGTTTTCATGTGTTGGAGTTAAATGTTGTACTACTAAAGCACCCTAAACTAAAGGGCAAATAAAATTTAAAAAACTAATTCTGGAGAAATTTACACTTGCATTCCCATCCTTAAGTGATCCGAAGAACATGGAGCTAGTTGTTATTAGTGATGCTAATCTTCCTGGTGGGTATTCAAGTGCAGTGGTTTCATAATATTTCTTAAAGGTGAAAATGGGAACTGTCCTTTTTTAGCTTGGGAAGCTAAGGAAATAAAAAAGGTTATTCAAAGTACTTCAGCTGTTGAAACACTGGCTCTTGTCAAAGCAGTGGATATGGGATTATGTTTGTCAAATACTTTTAAGTTAGATTCTATACAAGATGTGGAATGAAGATGGTATACCCACTGAATGTAGATAATTTGTTGTGAGAAAAGGTTACAGATTGTTTTAAGTTAGCAAGGTCAATGTTAGAGAGAAAGGAAGTATGAAAAGTTAAATGGGTGGATGTAAGTATTCAACAGTCCTTTTTATTTCACTAAAAGGAAAAGTGTGAGCAAATAAATTGTTAGGGTCCAAGAGTAGTGGCATCTCACAATGTAATGCTTTATACACACTATGGAGGTTTATGATTTTTTTAAAAATTTGAATGACCATGTGGTATTTGCGGATGTGAAAATTCTTGAGGGCTGACGGAATGATGTCCTGTAGAATATGCTGTACTGTGATGATCATTTATGTGTTTTTTAGGGGTAGAATTTGAACCTTAAAAGAGAACCTTTTTTTATTCCTTCATGGGATGTGAGCTGGCTAGGCTGGCATTTATTGCCCATCCCTAGTTGCCCTTTTGATTTAAAGCTACTGCAGATGTTAAAGGGGCTGTGTGTGCGGAGTCACTAACCATGTGAACAGTACCGAGACAGACCATTTTAATAGTGAGGGAAAATTTAGCCTCTGGCTAATTATTTCTACTATAATAACTTTTGCAACTTTTTTTTGTTTGTTTGAAATATGTTTCCCAATTCTTCAAAAATAAGTCTGCACACATGTAATTAATTCACTGTGATGTTGCTGTTGAAATAGCCTCATTCATTTTATTTTTGACATCAAATGATATCAACACCAATGTAAACTAAGTGTGAGCAATTGACATAATTTCTGAAGCCACTGCTTTCCTTTTCATTCCTCTAGAGTATTATCAGAGTGGTGTTCCATGACCGGCGTCTACAGTACACTGAGCACCAGCAGTTGGAAGGATGGAGGTGGAATCGGCCAGGAGACAGGATCCTAGATTTAGGTACATTGATTGCAGTGTTCATTGAGTGCAGTACAGGCTTTTGGACATGCATGCAGACTTCCTTTTGTGTATATCAGACCAAATCGGCATTTAATCTAATGTTTGACTTAATTTATAAAAGTTTGAAGTGTTATACAAAGCGCTGACCCTGAGCTGATTATAGCCTTGATAGACAGTGGAAGGCTTTTGTCGCTGAATGAGCTATCTCTCGACAAATGTCATTTGCTGTCGTGGAAACTTTTGTGGTGATTGTGGCTTGGTGCATAATAATGCTAGTGTGTCATTGCAGTATTGCAAGGTGTCCATACCTGCAGTCTCCCCACACGAGTGCAGTATGCATTCTCTCTCCTGGAAGGGAATGTTTGAGGTCAAGTTATCCCAGGACATGTCCGAGAATAGGTAGACTGCTTCCCTCGGAGTTGCTGAATGGTATTTGGCATTGAGTCTCCTTCAGGAACCAGATGGTGAAATAGGAAACCAGATGCCAATCTTTTACTTAATACTAGATTTATTTACAATATGCAACATTACAAGTGTATGCCTCCTCCCTCACCCAGTGCTCCAGAAGTATTTCTTTATATGTATTCAAGGTACTTAATCCATCGACTGTTATGATCCTGTTGGGGATCGTTAACATTTAAAAATAACTCTCAATACTTCGTTTTAACCAATAGAACTAGGCCACGAAAGTTCACTGTTTTTAAACAAAACCAAGCTCTGAATGGAAATAAAGCAAACACTATTAACTTAGTAACAAAGTTATAACTATATATATTATGCACTCAGGTTTACTTCCTCCTTCCCCAAGAATTCTCTTATGAACACATAAGTTTTAAAGTTATTTACTTCTGTAGGGACCGGGTGGCCTAAGCACGCAGCAGTCCTCTGGAGAATTTTCCTCAGCTCCAGCTATTCTCCATATTAAAACTTTCATTTACCCTCTCTTAACGGTGGAAGCCTCAGTTCCTTGTTCTGGTTACTTTTTTGCAATGAGATACTGTGAGGCCCACAGTAGATTCTCCTGCTAGCTTCAATCTTCCAGCTTCTGTTTCTCATGAGATTCAAACTGAGACTAAGCCTCACCCGCCTTCCATGGGGTCAATGATGAAGCTAGCATTTTACTTTGCTTACAGATTGCCTAACTGCCATTTACTTTAGCTAACTTCGCTGTGAGCTGCAAAACCACGAGGTCCAAACTACAACTAAAACTCTCTCCCAGTAAGCACCCAGATAAATTGAAACTAGAGAGCATTCTTAAACTCCACCCATCTCCATGATAATGTAGCCTGCTCTGGGCTATCCTCAAACTAACCTTTTAACCTCATTTATAATTTCTCTAGCTAAGAAAGACCACCTGCTGTTTTATAGCTCTATTACTGACTCTCGTGAAGAAACATGGATAACCTTTTGAACAGCCATTTCTTTAGGTGTTCTGGCAATCGTGAAAGACCATTTTAATTACCTTGCCTTCACAACAGCAACCTTCCCAGAACTTAAACATTACTTCTAAAATATTAACATGAGCATTGAACTAGATATTCGCAACACAATGCCCTTCACCTGTGTACCCTTAACCTTGATAATACAATTACCATACAATTAACAGACCCCGCTTTTTAAATTTAAACTTTGGCACAAAGCAATATTTCTCTTTTGTCCTAGCAAGGTCAATCCTTAACCTTTTCTCCAGTCACACTTTTTTGTCAAATGTACGTTATCCCACAGGAAATGGTGACTTGTATAACATTCAATGGGCAAACTATTCTCTGCACCCACCCCACCCCATATAGAATTTCCCCTAAAATAATTGATAAGTAAAATCCCACTTCTGTTGGTTCTACAAGAGCCAGTGTTTCTGCAGCCGAAGCACTTTGAAGCACCCTTTTTTATTTTCTTAGCTTCCAAGGCCAAGGGGCAACATTTTCTATTTTCACCCACCAAGAATATTATAAAACAGCTGTACTTAAATGCGGAAGACTGGCACGAGAAATGTCACTAAAAAGGACTAATTTCATGGTTTGCCTTTTGGCTCCCCCAAGGCTGGAAACTTGAGTACCCATTTCTCCATTTTTAAAAAATGTTTTATTTGCCCTTCAAACATCCTGAGTTGCAATATGTTTCAGAGTAGTACTTATTGCCAATACATCAAAGCTGGCATCTGGATACATAGCTGATTCAACTGTCCAATCAAGCTTTGTAACTTATATTTATTCTTCAGATGTAAGATTTCTGTGATGGCCTAGGCCTAGCATGCTTTATCAGTATATGAGTAACACTTCCTAAATAAGATTGTTGATTCAAGGTTACTCCCAACCTATTCTGCTTATTGTCTAAGCTTAAGTATTTAAAAGCCTTCGAAGCCTCACTTGCAGTCTTAAATTCCCCTTTAATCATGTTTGTAACAAATTTCTCACGTTCCACACTACCTCTGCATTGAAAGTCATCAACATGCATCATAAAGACGCCTGAGAGTTTTCCTTTATGGTACCTGTAGAACATTGCTGCATTTGTTTTCAGTTGACTACAGCCTAATTCCAGCAAGACAGACCGAACCAAGAAATACAAGTCTCGATGCATCAGTCAATCTATAAACACACTTGTTTAATTTCCACAGCATGTCCTATCTGGGTGGACTTTTTCTGTACATGTCCACCTGTGTGATGAGGCTGGCTGCCCCCTATCTGGTACTTCAGAATAGACACCCAATTCTTTCCAACTATCCAACTTGTTTTGTTTTGTTTCGTTTCGCCTCTCTTATTAATTTACCTTCTAATTCATGGGCAGCCACTAGAGTTTCCCGATCATTGGGGTTTCCACTTCCAGTAGTGTTCCAACGTTGTTCTGTAGTCCTTGCTATATTGCATAATCGAGTCAAGCTAGGCCTCTGTTTGCACTTCTGTATCTTTCTGGATTACAGAATTTCTCCCTCCCATGACCACCATCACCAGTACATGATTTTTTTTTCCTAGTGCAAGAGCCACTCTCAAATCTGCTATGAGAACTCACACTGGGCTGAATTTTGCTGTTGATGGGCAGGCGGGCAGCTGATTGCTGCCGCTGAAATGGGCCCTGCTGCCATTTTACGTGGGCGGGCCAGTTAAGGCCCACCCAGCGTGACGCCTAACGGGAAGCGCTATGTGCTCCCTGTGCGGGCGGGGGGGGGGATTCCCCAAATGTGAAAGAGCACACATCTCCCTGAGGCAAAGCGGTGCCTCAGGGACATCGCTGAAAGGTTTTCAAAGTTTAAAAATAGAAAAATAAAAACATCATTAACATGTCCCCCTCATATGACAATGTCAATAAAGTGCATAAAAACTTTATTAAACTTTTTTAAATCCTACATGAAACCTCATCCCACTCAAGGTAGTTGTCCTTTAGATAGTAGAATGATGCTACCCTATCACCATTGGGCTATTATCCTATCACTTTATCTACCTTATTCTGTGCCTCATAACTGTCAAACATTTGAATATGAGGGGTCCACGGTGCCTCATCAACTCCTATTAATTGCTCAGATTCTGAATGAATGGCTCTTAAAAGTTTGACTACCATGTTGAATACCATCACACTCTCACCTTCCCCATACCTTTTCATTCTTTATGACCCTCTCTTTTATAGTATACTAAATTCCCAAGATTAAAGTGTATCTTGAATGGTCTAATGTGATGCTTTGGAGCTCTGAATTTTCCATGAGAAATTCTGCTTTGGTGAATGCCCTTCCCCCTGCATGTAAAGCAGTCAAGTGTGCAGAAAACTGTGGTCCCTCTGGTGCCGGGGGGATGATCTCGCGGCACAGATGTGTCACTGTCTTATCAATGACATTGTTATGGGTTTGTTAATGTCATTGCATTAAGGCTGTCAGTTGCATGAAGGGAAACAGATGATGGATACTTAAACACAAATAATTAGGGGATAGCTGGAACATATGGGTGTGGATGAGGAGTAGTGACAAAGTCAATAAGCTCTCAGCAAGGAAAGACTCTGCCTTAGTTTTGACTTCACCAGCCGGTGTGGATCCAGTTAACAAGATGGTGGTGGTGTGCCAACAAATGCAGCATTTGCTTCTTTTTGACAGGATAGTACAACCAAATGCAATATTAAAATACTTGGGATAGTAACTCCTTGATGGGCAGTTGTTTATCTTGAATGTGCACGCTTCTGCAATAATTCCTGCTTGTTTTTTTTTCCAGATATCCCATTATCAGTGGGGATTGTTGACCCCAGAGCAAATCCAACACAACTAAATACAGTGGAGTTTCTGTGGGATCCTTCAAAGAGAACCTCTGTATTTATCCAGGTATGATGTCTCTTTAATCTTCAGGGTTTAGTACATGCTGATTATTTAATTGTGAGCATATATTCCTGTCAGTCATTTTGCGCATGTACCAATTTTATGAGGAGATAATAGTAGAAATGTAAAATATCAGTGTGACTTTAAGCTTCTTTTTATTCCTGTACTTCCACACTGATTTTGTTTCTGTCCAGACAGTGATATTTCAACCACTAAATGTTTCTGTACGTTGGTATCATTCTACCTATCACAGTTGGGCCGCTTATCTACCTTATTTTGTGCCTCATAATTGTCAAACATTTCAATATGAGAGGTACAGGGTGCCTTATCACCCATGTTTCAGCCATCCTCAATCTTTAGGGTTGTCAGAGGAACCCAAGTGAGACTGGCATCTGCAGGGGAAAGCTTATATGAAGATGCCAGTCCAGACTGGAGTTTAGAGTTCTCTGGTGACCTAACTGGCACGAGGCCACCTAGAACAAAAGATCCAGAGTTGATTACTGGTATCTGCTGAGCTTGATCTCTGCTTTTGTCCAGAATACTGATGCAACCAGTGCCACTGGACTATCCAGACGAAAAATCAGCCATGGTTTCTGCTCCTGAATTGTTGTGACCCCTAATGGAAAGTGCATGTCTTTGGTGAGAACAGAGTTTGACTTGGCTGTGATGCCCTGCAACCAATTGGCCTACTGCCATACACTGGTTGTTGTATCAAGGATGACAACTTCGACATGATTCTGGAACTATATTCCAGCGTGAGTCTGTACATTCTTAAGAGATGGGGAGTGAAAAATTAAGATTTTTTTAGATATATGTGCAAACAGTGGGCTTTAAACTTGCAAACACGAGTTTGAGTTCAGTGCTCATGTTGTTGAAACAACTACCTGTATTTTTTAAATCCTTTAACCCCTTTAACTTTCAGCAAAGCTATACACTGTTTTCTTTCTTGCTGCATTTCAAACTCAGACTAATTGAAACCCACCCAAAATAAGACCAAAATCAAATATGAAAAGTTCATTCTTTTCTGTGTAAAATGGAGAGTTAAGGTTTACAACCAATTTATTTGATTTTAATTTGAATTTTACAAAAAAAGTT
This sequence comes from Carcharodon carcharias, assembly GCF_017639515.1. NCBI lineage: Eukaryota > Metazoa > Chordata > Chondrichthyes > Lamniformes > Lamnidae > Carcharodon > Carcharodon carcharias. The sequence goes on from NC_054507.1 coordinate 1,140,004, forward strand.
ATCCAGAGTTCTAATTCATTTTCAGATGCTCATGTACTTATGTAATGGCTGGGGGAAGAATCTGCTAATTTATGCTACCACTTTCCCCAACACTGATGATTCACTCCAGTATTGATTTACAGCACTATGCATCCATGGAATTTGGCTATACTGATTACGGAAAAGGGTGGGGTGGAATGTCTCCTTGAGGCATTGTAAATCCAATCACATCTCTCGCTTACGCAGGAATGAGGCCTCCCTGATGTTTCAGCAATTCTCAAACATATCTGAATCTGCCGTTTTAGTTCTTTGTGTGATTTTGCATTGCTGGCAAGGTTGGCATTTGTTGCTTAACCCAGATTGTTCTTGAGAAGGTTGGGGTGAGCTGCCGCCTTGACACACTGCAGTCCATGTGGTGTAGGTCCGCCAACAATGCTGTTAGTGTTCCAGGATTTTGACCCAGTGACTGAATGCGGAAGGATGTAGTCAGGATGGTGAGTGACTTGGAGGGAGCCTGCCAGTAGTGGTGTTCCTATGGGCTGCTGCCCTTGCTTTAGGTGGTAGTAGCAATTGTGGGTTTGGGGACTCAGGAGGTGAATTACTTGTCGCAGGATTCCCAGCCTCTGACCTGCTCTTGTAGCCACAGTATTTATATGGCTAGTGCAGTTTAGTTTCTGGTGAATGGTAACCCCCAGGATGTTGATGGTATTGTAACTCCATTGAGTGTCAAGGGGCAATGGTTAGATTCTCTCTTGTTGGAGATGGTCATTGCCTGGCACTGGTGTGGCACAAATGTTACTTGCCACTGTCAGCCCAAGCCTGGATATTGCTGCATTTGGACATGGACAGCTTCAGTATTTGAGGAGTCGTGAATGGTGCTGAACATTGTGCAATCATCAGTGAACATCCCCACTTCTGACCTTATGATGGAGGTGACGTCCTGGAACTGAGATGATTGACCTCCAACAACTACAACTATCTTCCTTTGTGCTATGTATGACTCCAACCAATGGAGAGTTTTCCCCCGATTCCCATTGACTACAGTTTTTCCTAAGGCTCCTTGATGGTATGCTCTGTAACAGCCACTCACCTCACCTCAGGAATTCAGCTTTCTTGTCCATATTTGGACCAAGACTATAATGAGGCCTGGAGTTGAGAGCCCTGTTGGAACCCAAACTGAGCACCTGTGGGTAGGTTATTGCAGCTTAAGAGCTGCAGAAATGTTGTTCTCATCAATGTCAGACACGCTGCCTACCCAGATAAAAACCAACACTTTTGTGATTTGATTGAGCAGGAACTCTCTGCCATTCCCAAACAGCATGCAGAAGCAAAATGGGACATGCTTCGAGACACCATTTCCAATACGACGCACACTCAATATTTGGGAAACGAGTGGAATGCTGACTGGCTCAAGGCTAACATCACTGTGATGGAACCTGTTATTGAAGTCAAGCCGTCCACTCTCATTAATTACAAGAGTGGTCCGAGTGAGAAAATTGAAGGCACTAAGAATGGACTGCTAGGTGTTGTGCCAATGACTACTGGTTACAACTCTCCCTGTGTCTAAGGACATCTAGCAATGTCAGGGGCATGTTTGAAGGGATCAAAAAGGCAACAGGTTTATCAACAAAGAAAACTGCTCCATTTGAAACAAAACCGATGTCATCACTGACTAAATAAGCAGTTGGAGAAATGGGTGAACACTATCTTGAGTTGTACCCCAGGGAGAACACTGTCACTGAGGAAGCTTTAGATGCCACAGAAAGCCTGCTTTTAATGGCAGAGCTGGATATCAAACCCACAGTGGAGGAGCTTAGCAAAGCCATTGACTCACTTGCCATGGGCAAAGCTCCCGGTGCTGATGCTGTACAGCCTGAACTCATCAAGCATGGGAAACTGGCACTCCAGCATCTGCACAAATTTTCCTATCTCTGCTGGAGGGAGGGGGAGGGGAGGGGGGGTGGTGGTGGGTGGTGCAATTCCCCAAGATATGCGTGATGCAAAGATTGTGACCCTGTACAAGAACAATGGTAGCCACAGTGATTGCAACAACTATCGAGGCATCTCCCTGCTGAGCATCGTGGGAGAAGTATTTATAGTTAGACAAGTGATCAGTTGAACTGCACCTGAGGATCACAGGTAGTTGATTAGTAAATAAAACAGCAAGCATATTCATGAGTGTTTTGATTAGACCTGTTAAGCGAGTTCATCTTTGAAATAGAGGCATAACGTGGTACCCCAGACCAATGATGTGTACATCCTGCGCCATGTGGGAACTCCAGAATACTTCCTGTGCCCTGGACGAGCACAGATGCAGTAAGCGTGCTCAGCTGGTGGGGGGCTTGAGCTCCAGGTTTTGGAGCTTGAGCAACTTAGCGAGGATGAATATTTTGTGGATAGCACATTTCAGGGGGTGATCACCCCACAGTTTGAGTGCAGACATAGAGGTATGCATGACTGCTGGACAGCGAAAAAAGAGCAGGCAGGTAGTTCGGGTGACCCCTGAAAGCACCCTTCTCTCTGACTAGTGTTCAGTTCTGAAAACTAATGGGGAGAGAGTTCTTCTGGGGAGTGCAGCCTGCTCACACCACCAAGGGTGGCACAGCTATACAGGGAGGGAGGAGAAAGATGGAGAGTGATGGTTATAGGGGATTCCATAGTTAAGGGAGCAGACATGATTCCAGGATAGTATGCTGGCACCTGGTGCCGGGGTCAAGGATTTTACTGAGCAGCTGCAGAATGTTCTGGAGAAGAAGGGGGGAGCAGCTGGAGGTCCTGGTCCATATCTGTGCCAAGGATTGTACAGAAAAAGGTTTAGGTTTTGCAGGCAGATTTTAAGGAGTTGGCTCTGCTTCTTAATTGCATTCCCTCGAAGGTAGTAAAGGGTTACTCCTGGTGCCATGTGCTTGTCAGTACAGAAATAGGATAGTGCACATGAATGCATAGCTGGAAAGCTGTTGCAGGAGGGCGGGCTTAATATTTTTGGGGCATCAGGGACTGGCACAGCGAAGTGGAGGTTGGCTCTGTACAGGCCAGATGGGTTGCATCTCAACAGGCACAGGATCAATATCCTCACAGGCAGGCTTGCTAGTGCTTTTGGGATTTCATACGTCAGCTTTCCCTCGATTCCAGGATGATGTCTACATAGGGCCATGCGTTTCTGCCATGGGTGTTCATGTGATTGAACAGGACGACTCTCGACCAATAGATCTTTGGACACATAGGACAGGATTTCCCACAAGGTAGTGGGTCCGCAGTGCAGAATTTGCTTCCTTTTCTTCTCTGCTGCCACTCTGCCTTATCATTAAGGCGTTTGGACTTGAAGCATGATGCAGCTTGATGGACAAGTTGTCATTATTTTGAATGATGGTGCTGCAAGGAGAGCTTCAAGTACCTTTGCAGTGTTTCCTTTGCCCTCCCGGAATGTTGGCCATTTGAGAATTAAGAAAACAAGACCTGGCAGGGAGATGCTTTTCAGCTGTCTAGACACACGGTCCAGTCCACTGCAGTTTATTTTGTTATAGTTTTGTCTGAATGCTTGTGGAGCTGGCTTCAAGAACATACAAACAAGGAGCAAGCATAGACCGTTCGGCCCCTCAAGCCTGTCCTGCCATTAAATACGATCATGGCTGATCTGAATGTAACCTCAAATCTGCATCCTGCCAACACCCCAATAACCCATCACCCCCTTGTTTGCCAAGAATCTATCCACCTCTGTCTTAAAAATATTCAAAGGCTCTGCTTCCACTGCCATTTCAAGAAGAGAGTTCCAAAGTCTTACAACCCTCAGAGAGAAGAAATTTCTGTTTTAAATGGGCGACCCATAGTTCTAGATTCTTCCACAAGGGGAAGCATCCTCTCCACATTGACCCTGTCAAGACCCCTCAGGACCTTATGTTTCAATCAAGTTGCCTCTTACTCTTCTAAACTCCAGTGGATACAAGCCCAGCCTGTCCAACCTTTCTTCATTAGACAACCCACCCATTTCAGGTATTAGCCTGGTAAACCGCTTGACTGCTTCTAGCGCATTTATATCCTTCCTTAAATAAGGTGACCAATACTGTAAACAGTACTCCAGATGTGGTCTCATTAGTGCTCTGTACAACTGAAGCATGACCTCCCTACTTTTGTATTCAATTCTCCTCACAATAAGTGATAACATTCTATTAACTTTCCTAATTACCTGCTGTACTTGCATAATAACCTTTTGTGATTCATGCACAAGGACACCCAGATCCCTCTACGTCTCAGAGCTCTGCAATCTCTCACCATTTATATAATATTTTTTATGCTTGCCAAAAGGGACAATTTCACATTTTCCCATGTTATACTCCATTTGCTCGATCCTTGCATACTTACTTAACCTATCTATATGTTTTTGTAGTCTCCTTATGTCCTCTTCGCAACTTACTTTCCTACCTATCTTTGTGGTTCTCGGCAAATTTGGCAACCATCCCATCCATCCCTTCATCTAAATCATTTATATAAATTATAAAAAGTTGAGGCTCCAGCACTGATCCTTGTGGCACAACTTGCCAGCCTGAAAAATACCCATTTATGCCTACTCTCTGCTTCCTGTTAGCTAGCCAATCTTCTACCCATGCCAGTATGTTTTATTTCCTGTAATAACCTCTGATGTGGCACTTTATCAAAAGTTTCATGGTCCTCCCATTGAATTCGGAGGATGCGGCAGAGATATTGCTGATGGAATTTGTCCAGCGTTTTTGTGTGTCGCTGATGTACAGCGCAGGTCTCACTGCAGCACAGGAGTGTGGTGATGACAGCTGCTCTGTACATTAGGACTTTTGTTTGACTTGTGGAGGTCTTTATTGTCAAACACTTGCTGCTGTGGTTTGTAGAAGGCTGAACGAGTGCAGCTGACCTGATGCTGGATCTCCTTGTCAGTGGTGACCTTGTGGTTGCCAAGGTATGGGAAGTGCTCAACGTATTCCAGAATCTGACCTTCAACATAGATGGGAGGTAGAATATTTGGTTGACCATGTACGGGTTGAAGTGAGTTTTGCTTTGGCAACGTTCAAGGACAGGCCAAGTTTCTTGTAAGCAGAACTGAAGGGACAAGAGTGGCTTGCAAACATGGTGCAAACGGTGGATCATGCCTAAGGCGGTCAGCTTAGTTTTGGCACAGAGGCAACTGAGGTTAGAGTTTTCCATCTAGATACCAGAGGGCAGTTGATCTTTGATGAGGTGAATAGCCACTGTCAGGTAGATTGTAAATAACATGGGGGCTATCACACAGCCTTGCTGGACACTGGTCTGGATTTTGAAGGCATCTGTTTCAGATCTACCTCACAGCTGCAGTCATATCATCATGAAGCAATTGCAGGATTGTGATGGAGTTTCTTGGACATCCAAATCTCTGAAGCACAACCACAGAGCCTCATGATTTACTGAGTCAAATGCTTTGGTCAGGTCGATGAATGAAATAGAGTTCCTGGTGATGTTCTCTACATTTTTCTTGGATTTGTCTGGCAGCAAAGACCATGTCAAAGGTTCCTCTGGAAGGTCGAAAGCCGCACTGTGTCTCTGGGAGGATTTCCTCAGCTACAGGAAGTAGGCGATTCAGGAGAATGGATGCCAGGAATTGTCCTGCTGTGGACAAGAGGGAGATACCTCAATAGTTTCCACAGTTTCCATGATTTATCTCTTGTTTTCTTTTCTTGAAGATAGCAACTATTGTCGCATTCCTGAAGTCAGGTGGTAGGGAGGAGCGGGAGGAACAGTTCTTTTTAAACCCAAATCTGTAAGATGAGTGCATGGAGTCTTGGTGTGCACAGAAGCCCACCAGCTTTGAAGACCTCTGTTAGAATACCATCAGGGCTAGGGCTGCATCTGACTTGGAAATATATTGCCGTTCCTTCACTGTTGCTGGGTCAAGATCCTGGAACTCCCTCCCTAACAGCACTGTGGATGTACCTACACCACATGGACTGCAGTGGTTCAAGAAGGCAGCTCATCACCACCTTCTCAAGGGCAATTAGGGATGGGCAATAAATGCTGGTTCAGCCAGCGACGCCCACATCCCATGAATGAATACATTTAAAAAATCCATCCACCCTCCGTCCCTGGCCGTTTTGTGTCCCACTAGCAGGACAGACCCAGCAGAGGTGGCAGCACAGTGGTCTGCAGTCAGGAGGGAGTTGTCCTGGGAGTCCTCAATGTTGGCTCTAGATCACCATGAAGTCTCATGGCATCAAGTTAAACATGGGCAAGAAGACCTCCTGATTACCACCTTCCTTAAGCTGATGACTGAGTACTCCTCCATGTTGAACACCACTTGGAAGAAGCACTGAGGGTCGCAAGGGCAGAAAATGGCATTTGGGCGGGGGACTTCGATAAACATCACCAAATGTGGCTCGGCTGTACCACTGCTGGTACTGAACTGGTAAAATCCTGAAGGACATATCTGCCCCTCTGGGCCTGCAGCAGGTTGAGAACCAACAAGAGGGAAAAACCTACTTGATTTCACACTCAACCTACCTCCCACAGATGAATCTGTCCATGACACTATTGGTTGGAGTGAGCACTGCACGGACCTTTTGGTGACAAAGTTCCACCCTCGCACTGAGGACATGCTCGATCGTGTTGTGTGGCACAACCACCGTGCCAAATAGGATAGATTCAGAACAGATCTAGCAACTTCAGGGTAGTGTCCTAGGCCCAATAATCACCTGCTTTATCAATGACCGTCCTTGCATCATAAGGTCAGAAGTGGTTCACTGGGCAATGTTCAGCACCATTCAGATCCTGAAGTAGTCTGTCCCCATATACAACAAGACCTGGACAATATTCAGGCTTAGGCTAAGTGGCAACTAACATTCATGCCACATAAGTGCCAGGCTGTTATAATCTCTGTTGTAAGAGAGAATCTAACCATCTCCCCATGACATTCAAGGCATTGCCATTGCTGAATCCCCCACTATCGACATCCTAGAGGTCGTCTATTTGTCGTGCTGCAATACCTTCCCTCGCTAGTATTCCATGCAGGCTCTCAAAATCTGGGTGACGTGGAGTTGGGTGTACTGTTGGAAAATTCACAGGCTGTACAAAACCTGACAGGGGCCCCAAGGTGAACGCTTCTTTTGTCCCTCCCATCCTGGGGGTTACCATTGACCAAAAACTGAACTGGACTAGCCATATAAATACTGTAGCTACAAGAGCAGGTCAGAGGCTGGGAATCGTGAGACGAGTAACTCTCCTCCCGATTCTCCAAAGCCTGTCCACCATCATCTACAAGGCACAAGTCAGGAGTGTGATGGAATACCCTCCACTTGCTTGGATGAGTGCAACTCCAACAGCACTCAAGAAGTTTGACGTCATCCAGGACAAAGCAGCCCACTTGATCACCCAATCCAGCACTTAACATTCACTCCCTCCAATACCGACACACATAACAGCAGTGTGTACCATCTACAAGATGCACTGCAGCAACTCACCAAGGCTCCTTCGACAGAAACTTCCAATCCCACGACTTCTACCACCCAGAAGGACAAAGGCAGCAGACACATGAGAACACTGGAGTGCTTCTTTGGGCTACATTATTGTGCTTTGGTTAGAGTTTGGTGAGAGAGGGACTTTTAAGTGTTAATTTCTATGTAAAGCCTAATCTTTCTTTAATTTAGCAACTAACTAAAAGTTGCTTTTTGAGTTGGGAGAAGATGAGTTTTAGTCCAGCTTTAAAATGGGTTATATAGGCTCTGCTTGCAGCTGCAGCTAGTAAATTAGTTAACTGGCTTAAACAGGTTTTCAGAAGCTAAATTCCAACAGCATAAAAGGAAGCCATCTATAGTGCTGCTTTTGGGCTGCATTAGATTGCTTCAGTTGGAGTTTGGTGAGAGAGGGAGTTCAGTGAAGAGGGAAGGAGGTGATCCTTTCATTTCCTACCTTTCATCAGTAAGAAGAGCAGTGGTATTGGTAAGTATTTCTTCTGTCCTTCCTCTAGTTTAGAGAATATTAAAAGTAAAGGGAGTAATTTAAGGGTAAGTCATGGCTGGGCAGCTCGGCCAAGTGGAATACTGTTCCTGTGCGATGTGGGAAGTCAGGGACACTTCAAGTGTCCAGGGCGACCATGTGTGCAGGAAGTCTCTCCAGCTGCAGCTACTCGCAATCCACATTTCGGAACTGGAGCTGTGCCTGATGTTACTGGAGCATCCGCAAAGATGAGATATTCATGGATAAGCATGTACAGTGAGGTGGCCACACCGCAGGAAAAGGGTGCAGAGGCAGAAAGAGAATGGGTATCCGCCAGACAGAGTAAAAGCACTAGGCAGGTCGTGCAGGAGTCCCCTGGGTCCAGCTCCCTCTTCAAAAGATTTTCCGTTTTGATCCTGATCACATTATGATTTTCTAACTATCCTGCTATAACCTCCTTAAGAATGGATTCTAGCAATTTCCCTATGACAGATGTTAGGCTAACTGGCCTTTAGTTTCCTGCTTACTGTCTCCTTCCTTGAATAAAGGTGTAACATTAGCTATTTTCCAGTCCATTGGGACCCTTCCAGAATCTGAGGAATTTTGGAAGATTATAACCAATGTGTCCACTATCTCTGCAGCCACTTCTTTTAAGACCCCAGGATGCAGCCCATCTGGTCCTAGAGACTTGTCAGCCTTTAAGTCTAAGTGTTTTCTAAGCACCATTTCCCTGGTAATGGCGATTGTTATACATTTCTCCCTCCTATTCACCTCTATCTTTGGGAAGTTTTCTAAGTCTTGTACAGTGAAGACAGAAACAATTTCTGCCATTTCCTTGTTTTCCATTATCAATTCCCCTGACATTCTCTGGAGGACCAACACTAGCTTTAGTTACTCTTTTCCTATTTAAATACTTGTAGAAACTCTTATCATCTGCTTTTATTAGCCAGCTTTCTCTCATATTCTACTTTCTCCCTTTTTGTTATTAATTTAGTCATTCTTTGCTGGTTCTTAAAACCTGATGAATCTTCTGACCCACCACTAATCGTTGCAGATTTGTACAATGTTTCATTCAATTTGATACAATCCTTAGCTTCTTTATTCAGCCACAGACGATGCATCCTTCTCAAAGAGTCCTTCCTTCTCAATGAGATAACTCGTTGTTGAGTTATTCGTTATCTCCTAATATATATTTAATATCATTGTAACTGATTGCATTCGCTTTTTCCAGCAGATATTTGATGTAATAAACCATTTGAATGTTCCAACATCTCAGTCATGAAATATATTGAATCAGTCTTTCCAGAGGAAACTCCTTTGAAAAAGCTGCAATTATTTGGTGCTTCCATTGTGTTGTTTTCTCTTGTTCATGCAACTGCTTATTTCCTTAGGTGCATTGTATTAGCACTGAATTCACGACGAGGAAACATGGAGGAGAAAAAGGTGTGCCTTTTCGAATTCAAATTGATACATTCAAAGAAAATGAAAATGGTGATTATACAGAGCATCTACATTCAGCTAGCTGCCAAATCAAAGTGTTCAAGGTATGGAGAAAAGGCTGGTTATCTATTTTGAATGACCGTTACTTCAGCTCTTGGTGTCAGACATGTGACTCTGTTGGTTGCTTCCTAATCTTCTAAAATTAATCATCTTTCTACTGCTTAAGATTTATGCCTCATAGGTGGCTATTATATTTTCTGCAATTTTGTATAATGTATTTAGCACCTTAAAGCTGAATAAAATGACACAAGCAGCGTAATTCTTTTTGAATTTCGGCACACACTCTTAAGCAGCAGATGTACACCTCTTGCCAGAACACTTTGAACTTGAAAATGCCTCTAGTTTTGTTATTTAACTTGCTATCTTTCCTCCAAGTTAAAATTAGCTCACAAACGAGAGCCAGAAGAACAGGCATATTGCTAGAGACTGGGTTCTGCCCTCTTGGCTTCGATGTTTGCGATGTCCTGACTGGTACAAAATCCAGTCGCCCCTTCGTACATTGCCTGATTAGCCAGTCTACATACTGTATCAAGTGCATTGGCTGGCTGATTGACTGTGAGGGCATCACAGAAGAGCTTACTCTTGCCCTCATAGCCTTTTGGCATTTATCAGTACTGGACATCTTAGAAGCATAGAAAATAGAGGCAGGAGTAGGCCATTCAGCCCTTCGAGCCTGCTCCGCCATTCAGTATGATCATGGCTGATCCTCTATCTCAAAGCCGTACTCACGCTCTCTCCCCATACCCCTTGATGCCTTGAGTCTAGAAATCTATTTCCTCTTTAAATATATTCAGCGTCTCAGCCTCCACAGCCTCTGTGACAGAGATTTCCACAGGTTCACTACCCTCTGAGTGAAGAAGTTTCTCCTCATCTCAGTCCTAAATGGCTTACCCCATATCCTGAGACTGTGACTCCTTGTTGTACACCCCCTCAACCAGAGGAAACATCATCCAGCCTGTCCATCCCTGTCAGAATTTTATACGTTTCAATGAGATCCCCCCTCATTCTTCTAAACTCCAGTGAATACAGGCCTAATTGGCCCAATCTCTCCTCTCTCAACAATCCCGGGAATCAGTCTGGTGAACCTTCACTGCACTCCCTCTATGGCAAGTATATCCTTTCTTAGGTAAGGAGACCAAAACTGCACACAGTACTCCAGGTGTGGTCTCACCAAGGCCTTGTATAACTGCAGTAAGTCACCCCTGCTCCTGGACTCGCTTCCCTGCTCCTGGACTCATCTTGGCTGATATTCTTCTGTATTCCCTCCTCAATCCCCAACCCCAACAAGATCTGAACACGACCAATTGTAGCACCAGTCATGGATTGCCACCCAGCAGAAATCTTCAGGCCTCTATAACTCACTACTATACTGTGACCTTCATTTGCCCATATAATCTGTCAGGAGAATCCAAATGGAAATCTTCTAACGGACATTTCTTTAAATTATAATTAATGAAATACCTTGCACAATAGTTCTATTTTTGAAGCCTTGAATTCTAAGTTTAAATAAACTGATCTAAGTGGTAGTTAGGCTACCACTGGTGGAACACCAGTTGTGAACAGCTCCCAAAAATGGATATTCTCTTTTAGTAGAGCTTGGTAGCTGCAAACTCTTGACCGTTGAACCTGGTCTTCAGAGTAACATAGCAAGACTCAATGACATATTGTTGCTTTGAGCTGCTTAGTTTTTGTCTTGTGTTATGTAAATTTTTCTACAGAAACAAGCAATTATATAATGCAATCTGTGTTTAACCAGAATGAATACAAGATCTAGTTAACATGGGCATTTTTCCTCATTCCAAGCAGAACCTGAGCAAACTATTTTTCTTCATCTGAGCTGATGGTCTCAAGGCCACTAGAAAGTTAGCAAATGTTCTAAAGGATATAGGATCTTGATTAATATCGAATTCTTCCTAAATATCAAGACTGATGGCACTTAAAGGATTGGAGACCAAACCTACCAAGTTTCAGAATAAAAGATTTTACAACAAAGTTGATTATGCATTGTGATTTGGAGACTGGCATATTTCTTTGAATGCAATAATGTTCTGCAATCTTCAGCTTGTAGAGTTTAACATTTCAAAAGCATGAGACGTAGATTAGTTACTGGCACCACCTCTCCCATATAAATAGAACGGTGCATTAAGGCGACCTGCTGCATTTTTGTCTTCACTTTCAGTCTGGACAGATTGTAGAACTTGCTGTCTGACCTGGTCTGCGGGTAAACTCCCTCCATATGTGCAGGGAAGGCAAAGGTCAGGAGCATGGAGAAGAAGATACCAAACAAAATGAGGGCTAGGACACAGCCCTGTTTCACTCCGTTCTTCACCCTGAAACTGTTGTAAGTGGTGCTGTCAAAACAGTGCAGTATATGTTGTCATGGAAGGAGCATATGAGACTGAGGAGCTTTGGTGAACAGCCAATTTTCCCCAAAATCTTGCAGAGTCCTGCCCTGCTGATGGTGTGGAAAGCTATAGTGATACTTATGAAAATAAGGTAAGGAGGTATATCCTGTTCCCTACACTTCTCCTGTAGCTGGCATAGGCAGAAGACTGTGTCCACTGGGAATCTGCCAGTACAGAAACTGCATTGTGCTTCTGGGTACACTTAGTCTGCAAGTAGATGGAGTCTTTTAAACATGACCCTAGCAGAAGCCTTCCTAGTGACACCAAGGAATGTGATGTCCCTGTCATTGTTGCAACCTCTTCTGTCGTCTTTTTGTTTGTGTAATGTGCTGATTTGTGTCATGCATGTCCTGTGGAACAGATCCTATCTTCTGAGAGAGGAGGAGGTGGTTATGAAGGTGTGGCAGAGAATGGGGACTTTCTATGCTTCAGCGGTTTGGCTGGAATTCCACACTTGCCGGTGCCTTTGTTTGTTAAACAATCAATGACCTTTTCGAGCTCAAGTGATGAGGGTTCTTCATTTAACTTAAACCATGACAGGAAGCTGCAGAAAGAGTCAAACACAGACTGGGAGATATCCACCTGACCGGAGTACAGCTCACAGTAGCCTTCAACCTAGTGGGACATCTGTTTACTTCTGTTGGTGAGTACTTCACCCCTCAACCCCTTTACTCTGATGCTGCGCTGGTCACTCACACAGAAACTCATCAACAAAGACTCATGGACTGTCTCTCCCATGTCTAACTTGTTCTCCTGATTTTGTCAAGTTAACTGTGGTCATGGGACAGGGTGTCACATCTCTGCCCCTGATCACACTCAGTAACACCCTGCTGCAAGTGGTTAGCAAATCCTGCGACCTTGGGTGTACGGTGACAGCCGATCTGTCCCTTGACGCAGAACTCGATACTGACGTAGGGAAAGCAGCCTCACCACCTTTGGCTAACTCTCAAAGGATGCATGGAGCAACATCAAGCTTAGAATTGGGACCAAGATTCTGGATTTTTGGGCCTGTTTTCTCAGCATCTTGTTTGACTGTCAAACATGGCGACCTACAGCTGTCAAGAAAGGAAGCTCAACAACTTTCCTCTTTGCTGTTTGTAGTGCATTCTGTGCACCTCATGGGGGGACAAAAGTCATGAATGTGGCTGTCCTCTCAAAGGCAAAGCTCCCAAGTACATTGACACTCATCAAACAGAGGTGATTTCACTGGCTTGAGCCTGTTCGCAGGATGGAAGGCAAGGCATACCTAAGAATTTTCTGTATGGAGGAGTTGCTGGAGCCAGGCGGCTAACAGGACTCCCAAAGCTCTGCTTCGAGGATGCTTGCAAGTGTGACATGAAGGTCCTAAACGTCGATTCTTGCACCTGGGAACAGAGGAAAATCACAACATGTGGGCCGGCGTGCACCACCATGTCTATCAGTGGCTGCAGCAGCTTGGCAACCAGTGCCAACAACCAAAAACGACAACTCACGATGGCACTTCATATGCGACACTTGTGGCAAAACCTGCCTTTCACAGACTGGTCTCTTCAGCGTCATATGAAGTGCACCATATGAAGCTACCCCCTCCCCACTGAATTTAATTTGCTGTATGTCCACCATCTTACGCAGGCAGAAGGATGCTGCCGGCAGCTCTAAGACATGAGACCTACTTAAAGTAAATTAACTTGCTCCCTAATCAACATTTCTGCTCCTTCTACTCAATTTCCCTGTCCCCCAATAATCACCTGTCTGCAATACGAGTAGGGTGCTGTAGAATGTCTAAAGTCAGTGACCATGAACTTGCTGCAGCAGTATATGGTATTTGGTGTCCTGGAACCAGTTTCTTATGCAGCATTTTCAAAATGGCCACTGTCTAATTGTTGTGGCTTGTTACCGTAACAGATGATACTGATTTTAAAAGTGCACCGTTTTAAATTGATTGCTCATGTTTCAGCAGTAGTTGCAAATTCTGATGTGAAAACATATCTTCAAAAGCAGTTCAAAACCAAACTCTGTATTCTAACGCTAGGTTGTTGTCTGAGGGTGTATGGGGGATTGCAATCTGGCATTATGACTGTATTTTTAAAAAAATGCCCAGTTCTACATAAGTGATTACTATGGTGCACTATGATACTGAATTAAGCTGTGAAGCTGTGCTAGAAACCAGTATGCACCTTGCTTGCTCAAGGTACAACTATCGTTTTTGGGGGGTACACATTTCTTTTGAGCCCGTTCTCTTCTTTTCCTCTTTCTCCTGTTTTCTCCACCCTCCCCCACTAATATCCCACAAATCCTGCTGCCTTGAGCCATCCATTCACTTCACATCCTGTGCTGTAGATACTGTATCTTGGGCCATTTGGCCCAACAAGATCATGCTTGTGTTTATGCTCCACACAAGCCACTTTACCTGAGAAGTGTGGCTGGGGGCATTCTCTCTTCTTTCTTCCCCCCCCCATCAACCCCACATAGGACTACTTGCTCTTTGGTCAGTACTGTTCTCCTGTTCATCCTCTCTCACTCCGCCTGGTTCAATGCCTGTTCTTGTCTGACTTCCCCTGCGCCCTAGAGTACACTGTTCAGATCAATGGTTTCTTGCTGCATGCTGATGACAATTCTGTACATGGTGTAGTTCTCAGGACCAATGAATTCAAAATGAAATAAGAGATGCACATAATGAGCGATCCAAAAAAGAGGAAAAAGGCAACTACTGAGCTGGCCTTTAGTGCCTTTTTGTTGTACTTCACCAAACTTGTTGAACCAAAGATTTTAATTTTTATTGCACTCAATATCTGGCATAGATCCAAAGGCAGCCATTGGACTATTAATAATTCTTCATAGCAATCTTGTATTTTTAAGGTTTAAGCCAGACTGTCATGGTACACTGGTTTTATAGCTTACAATCACATTAGTCACATTTACGCTCTGTAATGAGGTTTAAAATTAGATTAAAATGCTTCCCTGATGGAGTAGCTATTTTGCTTTGTCAGGACTTTGAACTTGGTGCTCAGCACCAAATGTTCAAGTATTTTCAGCTGCACCGTGTGGCGCTGTTCACAGTTAGCAAAGGAAACGGTGTATCTTTTTAACTGATTTTTTAAGAGGCTGAGTGGGTTTACAGTGTCATCTGTGGAGCAAGTGAAAAAGTAAAAGGGAGTTTTTGTAAAATTGTTTTAAGGTAGCAATGCCATTCTGTAAAGAAATTAAGGGTATTCTGGTGTTACCTCAAGGAATTAATATATGCTAGTAAATATCCTATGGAGTTTCCGACTGTACTTAAGAGTAGGGCCAAGGTGAAGATTGGAGCTCTATTCAAAAATGAAAGGGGAAAAGTTGAAGGAAGCAAATGTAAATGTATTTTAAAAACGGTGTTCAAAAAATGGTTCCAAAAATTGAAAACTTGCAGAGACTGGGGAAGAATGGAGGAACTTCCTAGGTGTCGGTACTAAAACCTAAACTGCTGGGTGACGCACAGAAGAGCTGCCACAGTGCCACCTACTAGATGGAAGCCAGAATCATGACAACCCATTGCTCACTGAGGTGGATAGAGACTTTTGGTTATAAATGTTGACGTAAAACTACTAATCAAAATTTCTGACAGAGTCAAGTTTTTGAGATGGGTAATGCATACATATGAGTTTTAATATAGACTAGTTGATCTCCCTGAAGGTTCCACACAGTCCTAACCAAGTGTATTCTTCAGATGAAACAGAGTTAGAAGGCAGAGGAAAATTTGACTGGAGCACGCAGATGTAACTCAGTCCAAATTTGGAAATCATATATTCCATCCATTCACTTTTTCCAATATAAAGTCTTGTGCTTTTAGTTTTAATGTAAACTCCGATGTCAAATTGTCATGCTGTATTTGCACCCTTGCACCAGTAAGATTATTAAGATATGCAGATTAGCTGAGACTAGTTAAGTATTGTGGTATTGCTCCGTTGAGTTAGAGAATATGTTTAATAATGTGAACCCTGAAAATTCCAACAAAAAATCACAAACTGCCAGCACATGCCAGAGATGCTACCTTCCACCCTCCTTCCAAGTACTCCACTGTGTTGCTTTCCACTTCACTCCAACAACATGTTTATCCGTCACCTCCACATGTTACTTGAGCTGAATGCGTTGGTAATTCGTTACATTTGTGAGCTGTTTTAACATTGATCTTCTTTCCACCGGCCCCTATTCCTTTAACTCTTTCTGCCTCTCTGGGATGAAATGTGTGCCCTCTCTCTGTTGGGAGGTAAGTGGTTCTGGGGAAGATCTCAATGTTAGCACTTTGCAGCTGTCATGCTATTCAGAAGCCTGTTCTGCTGCCACCTTTTGTGATTGGTGGCAACAGGAGGAACCTGCTCTAATAAATTGCCTGTGTCCTGTTCCTCCCTCCCTCCCCTGCACCCCTCCAAACTCCGCTATCCCCTTCCTTGAGTAATATATCCACCGCCTAAGTTGCCTGTTGTACAGCCACTTGTATATGTTTTGTAGCATCTGGCAGTGGTGCCTTGGTGACCATATCAGAATCAGTGTACTGATATTAGGAAGTCTTGCTAAGTGATTAATAGTGAAAGGCTAAATGGCCTACTCCTCCTAAGTCCTGCTGTTGCTATTGGTAACAGCCCTCCAAGCGTATTCCTGCCATGTTGTTGTCTGACTTTAGGAGGCCGGAATTGGAAATGGTGAATTTTCATTTCAGAGGTGGCACTGAAATTATGATGCAACAAAATAATCCCTTAATTTAAAAAGTGCCTTGAAAACGTGCTGACTTTTTCTACAGAAAAGCTTTTGTCATAGGGGGGATATGGTGGCATTGGGGTAATGTCACTGGACTAGTAACCCGAAGCCCAGGCTACTGCTGTGGTGACATGGGTTCAAATCCCACCATGTCAGCTGGTGGAATTTCAATTCAATGAATAAAATCTGGAATTGAAAGCTAGTCTCAATAATGGCGACCATGAACCATTGTGATTGTCATAAAAACTAATTTGGTTTACTAATGCCCTTTAGGGAAGGAGTCCTTACCCAATCTGCCCTACATTTGACACTAAAATGGCTTAGCAAGCCGCTCATTTGTATCAAACCGCGATGAAGTTAGTAAGGAATGAAACTGGACGGACCACCTGGCATCGACTTAAGCGCCAGAAAGGACAACGGCAAACTCGGCCCTGTCAACCCTGCACAGTCCTCCTCACTAACATCTGGGGGCTAGTGCCAAAATTGGGAAAGCCACCTCACAGACTAGTTAAGTCATAGTCATCCTCACGGAATCATACCTTACAGGCAATGTCCCAGGCACCACCATCGCCATTCCACCGGCAGGACAGGCCCACAGAGGAGGCAGCACAGTGGTATACTGTCGGGAGGGAGTTGCCCTGGGAGTCCTCAACATTGACTCCACACCATGGCATCAGGTCAAACATGGACAAGGAAACCTCCTGCTGATTACCACGTACCTCCCTCCCTCAGCTGATGAATCGGTTTTCCTGCATGTTGAGCATCACTTGGAAGAAGCACCGAGGGTGAATGTACTCTGGGTGGGGGACTTCAATGTCCATCACTAAGAGTGGCTCGGTACCACTACTACAGACCGAGCTGGCTAAGTCCTAAAGGACATAGCTGCTAGACTGGGTCTGCGGCAGGTGGTGAGGGAACTAACAAGAGGGAAAAACATAGTTGACCTCACCTTCACCAACCTGCCTGCTGCAGATGCATCTGTCCATGACAGTATCAGTAGGAGTGACCACCGCACAATCATTGTGGAGACAAAGTCCCACCTTCACATTGAGGATACCCTCCATCATGCTCTGTGGCATTACCACTGTGTTAAATGAGAGAGATTTCAAATAGATCTAGCAACTCTATACTTGGCATCCATGAAGTGCTGTGGGCCATCAGCAGCAGCAGAATTATACTCAACCACAATCTGTAACCTCATGGCCCGGCATATCCCCCACTCTACCATTACCATCAAGCCAGGGGATCAACCCTGGTTCAATGAAGAGTGCAGGAGGGCATGCCAGGAGCAGCATCTCATACCTAAAAATGAGATGTCAGCCTGGCGAAACTAAAACACAAGACTATTTGTATGTCAAGCAGCGAATGCAGTATGCAAAAGACAAAGCTAAGTGATCCCACAACCAACGGATCAGATCTAAGCTCTGCAGTCTCCAGTCATGAATGGTGGTGGACAATGAAATAACTAACTGGTGGAGGACGAGGAAACTCCACAAATATCCCCATCCTCCATTAGGAGGGGGACCAATATATCAGAGCAGAAGACAAGGCTGAAGCATTTGCAACAATCTTCAGCCACAAGTGCAGGGTGACTGATCAATCTTGGCCTCCTCCAGAGGTCCCCAGCATCATAGATGCCAGTCTTCAGCCACGTGATATCAAGAAACGGCTGAAGGCACTGGATCTACAAAGGCTATGGGCCTTGACAATATTCCGGCAATAGTACTGAAGACTTGTGCTCCAGAACTTGCCGCTCCCCTAGCCAAGCTGTTCCAGTACAGCTACGACAGTGGCATCTACCCGGCTATGTGGAAAATTGCCCAGGTATGTCCTGTACTCACAAAGCAGGACAAATGCAACCCGGCCAATTACCGCCCCATCAGTCTACTCTCGATAATCAGTAAAGTAATGAAAGAGGTTGTTGTCAGTGCTGAGTAAGTGACACTTACTCAGCAATAACCTGCTCACTGACTCTCAGGGTAGGTTTTGCCAGAGCCACTCAGCTCCTGATCTCATTGCAGCCTTGATCCAAGTATGGACAAAAGAGCTGAACTCAACTGACATCAAGGCAGCATTTGACAGAGTGTGGCATTAAGGAGAGTCTCAGCAAAACTGGAATTAATGGGAATCGGTGGGAAAACTCTCTGCTGGTTGGAGTCATACCTAGCAAAAAGGAAGGTGGCTGTGATTGTTGGAGGTCAGTCACCTCAGTTCCAGGACATCAGGGAGTTCCTCAGGGTAGTGTCCTAGGCCCAACCATCTTCAGCTGCTTCATCAATGACCTTCCTTCCATCATAAAGTCAGAAGTGGGGATGTTCGCTGATGATTGCACAATGTTCAGCACCATTGGCGGCGACTCAGATACTGAAGCAGTCCATGTCCAAATGCAGCAAGACCTGGACAATATCCAGACTTGGGCTGACAAGTGGCAAGTAACATTTGCGCATTGCCATTGCTGAATCCCCCACTATCAACATCCTGGGGGTTACCATTGACCAGAAGCTGAACTGGGCCAGCCATATAAATATTGTGGCTACAAGAGCAGGTCAGAGGCTAGGAATCCTGTGTTGGGTAACTCACCTTCTGAACCCCCCAAAACCTGTCCATCATCTACAAGGCACAAGTCAGGAGTGTGATGGAATACTCCTCACTTGCCTGGATGAGTGCAGCTCCCACAACACCCAAGAAGCTTGGCACAGCCCAGGACAAAGCTTGATTGGCACTCTCTCCACCGCTGACGCACAGTAGCAGCAGTGTACAGGAACTCGCCGAGGCTCCTTTGACAGCACCTTCCAAACCCACGACCACTACCATCTAGAAGGACAAGGGCAGCCGACTACATAGGAACA
Organism: Carcharodon carcharias; assembly: GCF_017639515.1. Lineage (NCBI taxonomy): Eukaryota > Metazoa > Chordata > Chondrichthyes > Lamniformes > Lamnidae > Carcharodon > Carcharodon carcharias. The sequence goes on from NC_054507.1 coordinate 1,159,376, forward strand.
CCACCACCTGGAAGTTCCCCTCCAAGCCACTCACCATCCTGACTTGGAAATATATCACCGTTCCTTCACTGTCACTGGGTCAAAATCCTGGAACTCCCTCCTTAACAGCACTGTGGGTGTACCTACACCACATGGACTGCAGCGGGTCAAAAAGGCAGCTCACCACCACCTTCTCAAAGGGCAATTAGGGATGGGCAATAAATGCTGGCCCAGCCAGCGACACCCACATCCCATGAAAAAATTAAAAAAGAAAAAGAATGTATGTCATAGTATGTATCAGGAGTGCTGATATCATCAGGATTTTAAAAGCTCCATGAATGAGTAGCCTTGGGCTGCCTGCTGGGCGCAAGCCTGTATAGTGGGCATCAGCACCTGTTATAAATATGCCTAATTTGTGCCCCCATGTTAAATCCAAAATAACAATATTTCATTCTCCTTGCAAATCCTTTTTTAAAATGATGTTTAGAACCATTATCAACCAAAAGATAATTATGCATTTAAAAACGGAGCTGGTTGGTAGTCAGCTACATTGCTAGTGGAGGTTGAACTAGTATATTTAGATGAAAAAAAGAAGCTTGTTCTTTTGCCCAAGTGTTCGAACCTTAATATTGGTGGTTCTTTAGAACCGTGGTCGTCTTTGGAGGTGACTGTCAAATGATTTCTGAATATGGAGTATCGGCTAACCAAGTGTACCTCGGGTTGAGGGTCTTTACCCCAAGTGGGAGTGTTGGCCTGTTCGTGGAAGGCAGGGTGGTATTTCTTTTCAGAACACGTATAATGGTGTGAGTGTGATCCATAGGTGGTAGCTGTTAGAATTTTTTTGTTCCTGGAATGTGATTGGGGAGATCATCAAAATTTGGGAGTGAGTTTGCATGATAACCTAAAGATTTTAGAAAATAACCAATTTGTAGCAAAACACGCAAACGCGTAACCTGTGTAGAAGCAAGAATTTGGTTATATTGTGACTGACTTAATGTACATACATTGAGGGGGGCTGATTTTCTGCTGTGCGGTTCCATAGGAGCTGATAGCCCCCGAGTGTATCGATCAGTGGCTGTGGGAGCAGGGAAGGGTCATCCTAGCTGAGCCTGATCATGCCATCGCTCAAGGTTCATAATTGTGTTATGCACCATGTGTTTTGTGGGGAGGGGAGTGGCATTGATTTTAGTGACCAACTGAGTCAAATTTTGTTTTTATTCTATAACGTTATGAAATTTCTGTTATGTTTTAGGATTGAATTCCACATCTGTTCTCTTTTCTGTTAAGCCTATAGTTCAGCCAATTCTTGTATTTGTCTTTTTACTAAAAACTCACAGGCTTCCTTTAGTGTTGCTCCTGAGTGAAATGATACTTCCCTATTTTCCTACAATGTATGTGGGTAAAGTATTACAGGAGCTTGTAGGAAAGGCCAGATTTAAAGCAAGGTGTGCAGTAAAAAATGGAAAATTCTAATTTCTGGCAATCAGCTAAGTGTGGGGAATGGAAAACAGCCGTTTGTAGCTGCGTGAGGGAAAACGTGTACTTTGAAAGACTTGTGCTATTAAATCAAGGGAGAATCGCTTTTTTTTAAAGGCCAACATGTAAAATCTAAGCAAGGACTATTAGTGATAATGGGTACAAGTTATAAATTAAAGGGAGTACTGAGTATTTAAAAATCTGGAAATAAAAGCCATCTGTTTTTTATTAAATAAAGAAAAAGTAACCATGAAGCTGTCGGATTGTTGTAAAAACCCCAGCTAGTGTAGGGAAGGAAACCTGGTCTTTGTTAATCCAGTTCCACACCAATGTATTTCCCTCCAGAGTGGCCTAACATTAAACTCATGACCCTTAGGGGTGGGCAATAAATGCTGACCTTGCCAGCTGCGCCCACATGCTGAGAATTAATATTGTTTAATTACCTTGTGCAGACTCCACACATCAGCAAACAATTGGGATTTTCCTCTCTAAAGCAGAGGTAAAAGAATTTTTGTGTGAACAGTACCGTGGAACCGTATACACCTTAATGTTACTGATAGATGCTGGAAAATTGTGCACCCTACACATGGTGACTGCAGGAACTGCCTGTCACTGCTCTAGGTAAAAATATCTAGTTTTAGCACAGGCTTTTGGGGGAGGATGAAGATACTTGGACATAAAAAGCAACTTTATGCTCAACACAAAAACAGAATTACCTGGAAAAACTCAGCAGGTCTGGCAGCATCGGCGGAGAAGAAAAGAGTTGACGTTTCGAGTCCTCATGACCCTTCGACAGAACTTGCGTTCGAGTCCAAGAAAGAGTTGAAATATAAGCTGGTTTAAGGTGTGTGTGTGGGGGGCGGAGAGATAGAGAGACAGAGAGGTGGAGGGGGGTGGGGTGTGGTTGTAGGGACAAACAAGCAGTGATAGAAGCAGATCATCAAAAGATGTCAACGACAATAGTACAATAGAACACATAGGTGTTAAAGTTAAAGTTGGTGATATTATCTAAATGAATGTGCTAATTAAGAATGGATGGTAGGGCACTCAAAGTATAGCTCTAGTGGGTTTTTTTTTTTATATATATAATGGAAATAGGTGGGAAAAGGAAAATCTTTATAATTTATTGGAAAAAAAGGGGGGAAGGGGGAAACAGAAAGGGGGTGGGGATGGGGGAGGGAGCTTACGACCTAAAGTTGTTGAATTCAATATTCAGTCCGGAAGGCTGTAAAGTCCCTAGTCGGAAGATGAGGTGTTGTTCCTCCAATGACCCAAACCTCCCTGTCGCTTGCCATTTCAACACTCCACCCTGCTCTCTTGCCCACATGTCTGTCCTTGGCTTGCTGCATTGTTCCAGTGAAGCCCAACGCAAACTGGAGGAACAACACCTCATCTTCCGACTAGGGACTTTGCAGCCTTCCGGACTGAATATTGAATTCAACAACTTTAGGTCGTAAGCTCCCTCCCCCATCCCCACCCCCTTTCTGTTTCCCCCTTCCCCCTTTTTTTTCCAATAAATTATAAAGATTTTCCTTTTCCCACCTATTTCCATTATATATATAAAAAAAAACCCCCACTAGAGCTATACCTTGAGTGCCCTACCATCCATTCTTAATTAGCACATTCGTTTAGATAATATCACCAACTTTAACTTTAACACCTATGTGTTCTATTGTACTATTGTCGTTGACATCTTTTGATGATCTGCTTCTATCACTGCTTGTTTGTCTCTACAACCACACCCCCCCCCACCTCCACCTCTCTGTCTCTCTATCTCTCCGCCCCCCACACACACACCTTAAACCAGCTTATATTTCAACTCTTTCTTGGACTCGAACGCAAGTTCTGTCGAAAGGTCATGAGGACTCGAAACGTCAACTCTTTTCTTCGCCGATGCTGCCAGACCTGCTGAGTTTTTCCAGGTAATTCTGTTTTTGTTTTGGATTTCCAGCATCCGCAGTTTTTTTGTTTTTAACTTTATGCTCAGTCATGTTGTGAAATATGCAGTTTTAAATGTGTTATGCCTTATTTTTGGGCAGTAGACTTCAGTTACATCGGGTGCAGTATTTTTAAAAAACATGTTGTGTGATTGAGCTGCTTCACTTTTCTCCCCTTTTTGAGTTTTCCAGGTTGGTGTTTTTTATAATTTTAATCATTTCTTGTTGACCGTTATCTGGTTGCTTTAATCACATGACTTGTATGTTTCCTGCATCTTGAGCTATGATTTGCTGCTGTTTTAGTAGTGACAAGAAGCACCAAGTATGATTTTAAAAAACATTTAGTATGCATCAACAAGCAGGGCTCTAGCTATGTATTAAATATTGTGCACACATTAGCTAGTGATCAGAAAGTGGCATCCCAGCTGACTTGCTTTTATTATTGTGCCCTGCTAATTATAATAGCCCAACTGCTGAAGTTAGTTACCTCAGTATAAATCAAGGATTAAATGCAACTTGCTAGTCCGTGGGGCAGAGTACTACATCAAATGGTGCTTTTGCCAACTAGACCATTCCCACAACTCGACGAATGATTTGTTTTACTTTCTAAAACTGCCATCAGAACTCTTCTCTCGCTTTTGGCTGCACCATAATATATAAAAGGCCCTGGTGACAGTGGGCATGGGTCCTGTTGGAAGAAATATATTGAGTAGAAATGGAGATAAAACTGAGACTCATACGGTGCCACCAGACACTCAATTTTAGAAACACATTTTTAAAATATTAGATCCTACATTGGTTGTAATACTGATTTTTGTCTCTTGTGTACTTGGTCTTCTGTTCTTGACTGATTATCAAGGAAGAAGACCTCCTTTACTATTTCACATCTGCTGTGCATCCATCAGCAGGGCAGCAGTACAGACAACAACCATGGACCTATTCACGTCTTATCTCTGGCTATCTCCTCTCTCTAATTGAAGGTGTGCACTGCTTTCAGGAATGAAGTGTTGGTGCCAAATCTCCCCCCTCAGTATACAGAAAAGAGAGTGAGAGTAGGTTGTGTATTCTGTGAATTTGGGGCATTCATAAATTATTCAATATGGGAAGTAGCTTTTCTTGCTTTGTATTGACATTTGTTCCCTTTTGAATCCACTTGGTTCACTTTGTACTCCCAACTGTGGATGACCCCTAATTTATTTTCGTCTTTTCTCTATTTTAAGATAATTGGACATAATGGTGATAGAATAGCGATTGTCCTGTTGGGATATGAAGTCTGTTGTCCTTCCCAGCTCCAAATCCTAAAGTAGGAAAGTAGTATTTTTTCGTAGTTTCTCCAAATGTATAGTTGAATACTTGAGCATGTATTATAGGCAGTGGGTGACAGTATTGTGTCTTACCTCTTGTGCTGGGCTTTTCATTGTTGTATGATTTGTTTGCAGCCAAAAGGCGCTGATAGAAAACAGAAAACAGATAGGGAAAAGATGGAAAAACGAACTCCTCAGGAGAAGGAAAAGTATCAGCCTTCTTATGATACAACTATTCTTACAGAGGTATGACTGCAATTGTTTTCTTAAGTCTACTAGATCTGTCTTTTGGTAAGCATGTGTAATATTTTGATGTAAACTATTAAAGTTTATTGGTGTGCAGGGAAAGAGGAAAGAAGCCCAATTGGCTTATTGATACTTCATATTGGCCTCTGTTTCGGTCCATTCTGTGGGGATGGATGATGTAGAAAGTATTCCTCAACTTATTCTTGAAGTAATTTGCAGCATTCATCATAAACTGAAATGAAGTAGCTAAGAGATCAATTGTGATTAAAATATGTAAACATCAGTGGGAGAATAGACTGGGAAAGCTGTGTAGCAACCAGAAGGGATCTCTACTTATTCTTTAGATGAGCACAGTATATAGTTTTACATAATTTAGAGAAGTTGTCATCACATTATGATTTATAAGTTTCTAACTGACTTTTTGCCCTATCTAGTGTTCTCCATGGCCAGACATCTCCTATGTTAACAATACGGCATCTCCTGGATTTAGCAGTTCGCAGGGCAGCTTTACCATTGCTGAAGGGTGGGTCTTATCATTGCTGTATTGTTGTTCCCATAAGTTACAGCATTTAAAAGGGTATTGTTAATAGAAATTATTGATCTAATTTCAGAAATGGATCGCCTCACCATCAGCCTGACCCAGTTCCTGCAACCACTGATGTAAGTGACTTTTTCCAGCATTATTCATAAACCTATCCTGGTCAATACAGTAGCATTAAGATATTGTGTCTGATAGAATCATAGAAGCTTAGAGCAGAGGAGGAGGACTGTAGTGGCTCTTCAAAAGAGCAGTTGTGTTTATTCCCATATCCCTACTTTTTGTCTAAAGCCCTATCAGTTCAATTCAAGTACCTAGCCATCCCCCTTTTAAAATTATTTATGGAATCTGCATTATAATGAGAAATGATCTTGGCTCAGAAGGTCAAGATGTAGAATCAAAGATAAAAGCAAAATACTGTGGATGCTGGAAATCTGAAACAAAAACAAAATGCTGGAAAAACTCAGCAGGTCTAACAGCATCTGTGGGAGAAAGACAGAGTTAACGTTTTGAGTCTGTATGACTCTTCAGAGCTAAGGAGAAGTAAAAATGTGATGAAATTTATACTGTTTAAAGGGGGTGAAGCAGGTGAAGCTGGATAGAAGGCTAGCAATAGGTGGGGTTAAAGGAGAGATTGAGAAAGATGTCATGAACAAAAGGAAAAAGGGATGTTAATAGTAGTGGTACTGGCTAAAGGAGGTTTTGGTGGTGGCATTAAGGCAAGAAAGCGGAATGTGATAATAGGCCATCTTTCACTTTGTTCATGTTGTTCTTTTCAGAGTGCTTACCCTTGTCCTGCCATTATCACAATTCTGCTTTCTTACCTTAATGTCACCATCAGCACCTCCTTTAGCCAATCCCACTACCATTAACACCTTTTTGTTCATGACATCTTTGTCAATCTTTCCTTTGCCTCTACCTATCGCTGGCCTTCTATCCAGCTTCACCTGCTCCACCCCAGTTAAACAGTATACATTTTTTTACTTCTCTTTAGCTGTGAAGAAGAGTCATACGGACTTGAAACGTTAACTTTGTTTTCCTCTCCACAGATGCTGTTAGACCTCCTGAGTATTTCCAGCATTTTCTGAAGATGTAGAATCAGTTTGGGTGGAGCTAAGTGATAGCAAAGGAAAGAGGTCACTGGTGGTGAGTAGTTTATAGGTATCCTGACAGTAGCTATGTTGAAGGACAGCGTATAAATCAAGAAATAATGGGGCTTCAAAGAAAGGTACTGCAATAATCATGGCAGGTTTATTAATATTCGCATAGATTGGCCAAGTCAAATTGGCCAAACTAACCTGGAGAATGAGTTCATGGAGGGTTTTAAGAACAAGCTCTTAGAATAATATGTTCTGGAACAAACCAGGGAGCAGGCTACTTTAGACCTGGTAATGTGTTATCAGACAGGATTACTTAATGATCTCATAGTAGAGGATCCCCTAGGCAAGAGTGATCATACAAGATATTATTTCATATTCATTTTAAGTGTGATGGAACAGGCTATATTAGACCTGGTGATGTGTAATGAGACAAGATGATCTCATAATAAAGGGTCATCCAAGCAAGAGTGATCGTAGCATGATGAATTTCACATTCTGTTTGAGGGTGAGAAACCTGGGTTCGAAACTAGTGCCTTAAACTTAAAGGAAATAACTAAGGTATGAAGGCACAGTTCACAGAATCACAGTGCAGAAGAGGCCCTTCGGCCCATCGAGTCTGCACCGACAGTTGGTTAAAGTGGACTGGGAAAATAGGTTAAAAAGTAAGATGGTAGCCAAGCAGTGGCAGACATTTAAGGAGATATTTCAATACTCACAACAAAAATACATTCCATTGAGAAAGAGAGACTTTGAGGAGGCTGTTGAGGATGTTATCAAATTGAAAGAAAAGGCATACAATGCTGCAAAAATTAATGTTAGGCCAGCAGATCGGGAAAATTGTAGAGACCAGCTAAGGATGACTAAGAAAAATTGAGTAATTAGAAATGAGAGTAAACTAGCAAGAAATAAAATACAAGAGCTTCTTCAAGTATATTAAAAGGAAGAGAGCAGCTAAAGTTAGTGCTGGTCCTTTGGAGGGTGAGACTGAGGAATTAATAATGGGAGACAAGGAAATGGCAGAGACTTTGAACAAGTATTTTTTATCTGTCTTCACAGTAGAAGACACAAAAAAACATCCCAAGATTAGTAGAAAATGAAGGTGGAAAAGGGAGAGGCGAATTTAAAACTATCACAAACACTGGAAAAAAAATACACGGTATACTATTGTGACTAAAGACTGACAAGTCCCCTGGACCAGATGGCCTGGATCCTAGAGCCTTAAAAGAAATGGCTTCAGAGATAGTGGATGCATTGGTTGTAATCTTCCAAAATTCCCTAGATTCTGGAAAGGACCCAGAGGATTGGAAAGCCGCAAATGTTTCCCACAAATGTCTATTCAAGAAAGGAGGAAGATAGAAAGCAGGAGCAGGCCAGTTAACCATCTGTCATTGGGGAGAATTCTGGAATCTGTTATTAAGGAAGTAGGAGCAGGACATTTAGAAAACGATAATGTGATTGAGCAGAGCCAACATGCTTTAATGATAGGGAAATGACGTTTGATAAGTTCATTAGAGTTCTTTGAGGATATACAAATACGGATGGATAAAGGGGAACCAATCGATGCAGTGCATTTGGATTTCCAAAAGGCTTTCGATAAGAACTTGTGGTGTTTGGGGTAATATCTTATGGATAGAGGACTGGCTAACAGGAAACAGTGGGAGTGGAATAGGTCATTTTCAGGTTGAAAATGCAACTAATGGGCTGCCACAGGGATCAGTACAGGGATCTCAACTATTCACAAGATTAATGATTTGGATGAAGGGACTGAGTGCATTATAGCTAAATTTGCTGACGATTCAAAAATAGGTAGGAAAACAAGTTGTGGGGAGAATACAAAGTTTGCCAAGGGATATAGATAGGTTAACCGTTGTACAAAAATTTGACAGATGTATTATCATCTGGGAAAATAAGTTGCCCAATATGGTGGGAAAAATAAGGAAACGGTATTATTAAAATGGAGAGAGGGTGCAGAATGCTGTGTACATAAATCACAAAGGATTAACATACGATAATGTGATTGAGCAGAGCCAACATGCTTTAATGATAGGGAAATGACGTTTGATAAGTTCATTAGAGTTCTTTGAGGATGTAACAAGTGCGGATGGATAAAGGGGAACCAATCGATGCAGTGTATTTGGATGTCCAAAAGGCTTTCGATAAGAGCTTGTGATTAGGAAGGGAAATGGAATGTTGGGGTTTATTACAAGGGTGATGAAGTATAAAAGTAGAGAGGTTTTGTTACAGCTCTACAGAGCATTGATGAGACCACACCTACAGTACTGTGTACAGTTTTGATCTCTGTATTTAAGGAGGGATATACTTGCATTGGAAGCAGTTCAGAGAAGGTTCACTCGGCTGATTCCTGGGGTGAAGGGGTTTGTCTTATGAGGAAAGGTTGAACAGGTTGGGCCGATACTCATTTGAGTTTAAAAGAATGAGAGGTGATCTTCTTGAAACTTTTTAAAAAACTCTTTCACAGGACGTGGGCTTCACTGGCTGGACCAGCATTTATTGCCCATCACTAATTGCCCTTGAGAAGGTGGTGGTGCCTTCTTGAACCGCTGCAGTCCATGTGGTGTAGGTACACCCACAGTGCTGTTAGGGAGGGAGTTCCAGGATTTTGACCCAGTGACAGTGAAGGAACGGTGATATATTTCCAGGTCAGGATGGTGAGTAACTTGGAGGGGGACTTCCAGGTGGTGGTGTTCCCGTGTGTCTGCTGCCCTTGTCCCTCTAGATGGTAGTGGCCATGGGTTTGGAAGGTGCTGTTGAAGGAGCCTTGGTGAGTTCCTGCAGTGCATCTTGTAGATAGTACTGCTGCTATTGTGCGTCGGTGGTGGAGGGAGTGAATGTTTGTGGATGGGGTGCCGATCACGCAGGCTGCTTAGTCCTGGTTGGTGTCGAGCTTCTTGGGTGTTGTGGGAGCTGCACTCATCCAGGCAAGTAGGGAGTATTCCATCACACTCCTGACTTGTGCCTTGTAGATGGTGGACAGGCTTTGGGGAGTCAGGAGGTGAGTTATTCATCTGACCTGCTCTTGTAGCCACAGTATTTATATGGCTGGTCCAGTTCAGTTTCTGGTTAATGGTAACCCCCCAGGATGTTGATAGTGAGGACTCAGCGATGGTGATGCCATTGAACATCAAGGGGCGATAGTTTGACCATCTACAACAAGAGAGAATCTTTGCCCAGCACTTGTGTGGCACGAATGTTACTGCCACTTATCAGCCCAAGCCTGAATGTTGTCCGGGTCTTGGACATGGACTACTTCAATATATGAGGAGTCACAAATGGCTGAACATTGTGTGTTCATCGACGAACATCCTCACTTCTAACCTTATGATGGAAGGAAGGTCATTGGTGAAGCAGCTGAAGATGGTTGGGCTGAGGACACTACCCTGAAGAACTCCTGCAGTGATGTCCTGGAACTGAGATGACTGACCTCCAACAACCACAACCACCTTCCTTTGTGCTAGGTATGACTCCAGCCAGCGGAGAGTTTTCCCCCAGATTCCCATTGACTCCAGTTTTGCTGGGGCTCCTTGATGCCACACTCTGTCAAATGCTGCCTTGATGTCAAGGGAAGTCACTCTCACCTCACCTTGACTTCAACTCTTATGCCCATGTTTGAACCAAGCCTGTAATGAGGTCAGGAGCTGAGTTTCGCTCATCCAAGAATGTGCGTATCATATCCCGAACCCTCCAAACCTTCATCTGTAACATCCTATGCAACCTGCCTCACCAGCCATTGGTGGCAATACCTTTAGCTGCTTAGGAAATTTCCTCCCTAAATCCCTGCACACATCTTTCTCCCTCTCCTTTTTAGACCCTTGTTAATGTCTGACTCTGCAGTCAAGCTTTTGATCACTTCATCCAATTTTTATTTAATCACACCTCTGTGAAACACTTTAGGATGATTTTCTACATTATTGAGACTTCACTAACCCTGATTACTTTAAAAGGGATAACTATTAGTGCCCTAGGTATGCATCTTTGCAGAGTACAGAAAAGGTATAGATACTGGGTCTTACTGGCACTGAGACAAGACCATTTATAAAAGCTTATAACAGCAATACGCTTTGTATGAACTGACTTTACATTGAAAACAAATTTGTTTTCAGAATTTAACATTCCCTTCTAAAATCTCTCCTGTACCTTAATGCTTTTCTCATTTTCCACCAACTCCAACACGAGACCATGCTTCCCATTTCTCCATGTTGAATTTTATCTCATAGTTTGTCTGTCAGTGATTCTTCAGCATTGTCTACAAATTGGAATTGTTCATCTTCCTCTGGAGTGATGGATGGATCTTCTCTAAATAACCAGATGGGTTTTTACAACAGTTGACAATTGTTTCATGGTCACTGTAACTGAGACTGGCTTTTAATTCCAGCTGCTGATTTGAACCCACGTCCCCAGGGCATTTGCCTGGGCCTCTGGATTACTAGTCCAGTGACATTACCACAATGTCACCACCTCCCCCATATAAGATCCTGAGGGGAGTGCATACTGAGAGGATGTTTCCCCTCATGTGGGAATCTAAAACTAGGGGACACAGCTTAAAAATAAGGAGTTTCCTATTTAAGACTGAGATGAGGAGAAATTTCTTCTGAGGTTTGTCAGCCTTTGAATTCCCTACCTGAGAGAAGTGGAGACTGGGTCATTGAAGATGGCCAAGTTGGACAGGTTTTTGACCTAGAAGGAGTTGTGAGTTATGGGGACTGGCAAAGTGAAGTTAAGGCTGTGATTGGATCAGCCCTGAACTTGAATGGTGGAGCGGCCTCAAGGGGGCAAATGGCCTACTCCTGCTATTTCTTATGTTATTAACTACTGGGAACGATGTAGTGGAACAAATTTGGCAAGGAAGTTAGAGGTGTGCAAGAATTATAGGATAGTTATAATGGGGAACTTGAATTACCCGAATATAGACTAAGATAGTGGTAGTGTAAAGGGTAGAGAGAGACAAGAGTTCCTAGAATGTGTTCAGGAGAATTTCCTACAGCAATATGTTTCCAGTCCAACGAGAAAGGCAGCATTGCTGGATCTGGCTGTGGGGAGTGAGGTTAGTCATGTGGATCAAGTGTCAATAGGAGAACATTTAGGGAACAGCTACCGTAGTATCATAAGGTTTAGTTTGGTGATGGAAAAGGACAAGGAGCAATCCAGTATAAAAATCATTAATTAGGGGAGGAGCAACTTCAGTGTGGTGAGAATGGATCTGGCCTGGGTAAATTGGAATCAAAGATTGACAAGCAAAACTGCAACTTTAAAGGGCTTCCTTTAAAGAGGAGACAATTTGGGCACAGTTGAAGCACATTCCCAGGAGGGTAAAGGAAGGGCGAACAAATCCATTGTTCACTGGATGACAAAAGAGATAGACAAAAGATGAAGCAGAACAAGTGTGTCTCTGACAGATATCAGGTGGATAAAACAACTTGGAACTAGGCTGAATATCGGATCAGATGGGAAGTGAAAAAGCAAATAAGAGCAGTGTGTGTGAGAGAGGAGACTGGCAGCTAAGATAAAAGGGAATCCAAAAACCTTCTATAGGCATATAAGTATTGAAAGGGTGGTAAAAGGAAGAGTGGGGCCAATTAAATCCCCTTAAAGGGGATTTACACATGGAGGCAGGGGGCATGACTGAGGTACCAAATGAGTACGTTGCATCTGTCTTCACCATGGAATAAGATGCTGCCTGAGTCATAGTGAAAGAGGAGGTAGTTAAGACACTGGATGCGCTAAAATTAATAAAGAAGAGGCATTAGGAAGACTGTACTTAAAGTTGCTAAGTCACCAGGCCAGGATAGAATGCATCCAAGGATACTGAGGGAAGTGAGTGTGGAAATTGCGGAGGTACTGGCCGTAGTTTCCCAGCCTTCCTTAGATACAGGGATGGTCCCAGAGGACTGGAGAATTGCTAATGTTACACCCTTGTTCAAAAAGGGTGAAAAGAGAAGCCCAGCAACTACAGGCCAGTCAGTTTAACCTCAGTGATGGGAAAAACTTTAGAAGCGATTATTTGGGACAAAATTAACAGTCACTCGGACAATTGTGGATTAATTCAGGAAAGCCAGCATGGATTTATTAAAGGCAAGTCCTGTTTAACTAACTTGATTGAATTTTTTGATGTGGGAACAGAGCGTTGATGAGGGTAATGCTGTTGATGTGGTGCATGTGGACTTCCAAAAGACATTTTGATAAAGTGCCACACAACAGACTTGTGAGCAAATTTAAGAGCTTGTGGAATAAGAGGGACAGTAGCAACACGATTGTGAAATTGGCTGAGTGACAGGACTGTCACAACTCACTGGGGATATTGCATTGTAATATCAAGCCCCACTATTCCCCGAGCTGCAACAAATGTGAAAAAACTTGATCAAACTACCAGATTACCCCAATTCTACCTAACTGTTTAATTTAGGTTAACAGAATGCGAGCACCAGGTTTGTAAACTTAATAAGTAAATAACTGTTTTTGAACAAATTGTCTTTAACCAGTGGAAAAAGAAAGAAATATGAGCTGCTAATTTCTAACTCTATAACCTAAACTCTACCTCTTCTTAAATCCCCATATGCACACACATACAAGACACATAAGACATGGAGTCAATAGCACCATTTCTGGAGTACAGGATTCGATGGGTTGATTTTGATAGTTGCCTTCCAAATTCCTTTCAGTTCTTGTTGATGATACAAGGTAGTCTTCCAGCACTTTCAGTCTGTAGTTCATTGGTTGAGCACTTGCCTTTCAATGTCTCTAACAGTGGGTTTCCCCTTTTCCTCTTGACAGGGGTTTTCAGATAGAGAGCAGATTTAGAGATATGAGAAGAAAAAACCAACCAACTATTATTGTGGAATTACTGGAATCTTCCACACAGGAGAAAGAGGTTTTAGGTCTTTTTCCTTTCAGGCTAGGAGCTATTCTGCTGTACTGCGCTCTCACAAAACCTGATCAGGAGCTAATTAAAACGTTGTTGCCAGGCAGCTCCCTTGGTCCAGGACTCCTTTCTGGCACCATCCTGTCTTTCATAGCACACTCTGTTGCAGGATTGTATGTATCACTCATCCTGTTCCAGTGGACATGTCTTTCAACCTGCAGCCATTGTAATTTTAAACCACAGTCCAACAGAAAATAAAAAGATATGTTCTTTGCAACAGCCCAACAAAAATAAAAAGAATATGTCCCTTACAGGACACAGTAATGGTGAACGGTGTTTTTTGGATGGAGGAAGGTTTATAGTATAGCTTCCTCAGGGATCATTGTTAGGACCCCCGCTTAGTTGCACTTGGTCAGGGCACAACTTCAAAATTTGTGGATGACCCAAAACCTGGAAGTAATGTGAACTTTGAGGAGGACAGTGATAGACTCAAGAGGATGTAGACAGGCTGGTGGAATGGGCAGCCAAGTGGCAGATAAAATTTAATGCAGGGAAGTGGAACAGACGACTGCTTCTGTGGCTGCAGACTTGAATCCAGGATGGTATGTTGCTTTCCTGGTGCCAGGGTCAAGAATGTGGCTGAACGGCTGCAGAGCACCCTAAGGAGAGAGGGTGAACAGCCAGCAGTCGTGGTCCACATTGAGTTAAAAGGAGGGATGTGGCCCTGCAGTCAGAATTTAGCTAGGTAGGAAATTAGCAAGCAGGATCTCAAAGTAGTAATCTCTGGATTACTCCTGGTACCATGTGCAAGTGAGCATAGAAATAGGAGGATAAAGCAGACAAATGCATGGCTGAATGAGGGGGGCTTTAGATCCCTGGGAGATTTGGACCAGTTCTGGGGGAGATGGGACCCTTACAGACCAGATGGGTTGCACCCAAACAGAGGTTTGATCAATTTATTTGCAGGTCGTTTTGTTAGTGCTGTTGGGGAGGGTTTACACTCACTGGGCAGGGGTATGGGAACCAGGAGATAATATCAGAGAGGAACACCAAGGGGCACAGAATACTGGGAGAGACAGATAGCATCAGGATAAGGAAGTTGATAGGTGGGGTCAGAGTAAGGGAGAAAGTAAAAAGTTACTGTGCATGTATGTGAATGCACTGAGTGTGGTAAATTAGATTGGTGAGTTATGGTGCAGATTGCCATGTGGAAATATGATGATGTGGCTATAACAGAGACCTGGGAGGGTAGGAGAGGGTATTAAATATTCCTTGAAACAGGGTGTTCAGGAAAGATGGGTAAGGAAGAAAATGGGGAGGGATGGCTGTATTGATTAAGGAGAACATTGTAGTGCTGGAGAAAGCACTAGAGGGTCAAGGACAGAATCTATTTGGCTCGAGCTGAGGATGTGGGATGGGACGTGGGTGTCACCAGCTAGGCCAGCATTTATTGCCCATCCCTAGTTCATGGTGAAAGAGGCGGTAGTTCAGACACTTAAGGTGGTGCTATTGGTTAGGCTGACTGTACTTAAAGCTCGTAAGGCACCAAGATTGGATGAGATGCATCTAACAATAATGAGGGAAGTGAGGGTGGAAATTGGTAAGCACTAGCCATAATTTTCCAGTCTCCCTTAAACTTGGGTAGTGCCAGTGGACTTGAGAATTGCAAATGTTTACCCACTTGTTCAAAAAGGTGTAAACATAAGCCCAGCACCTACAGGCCAGTCAGTTCAACCTTGATGGTGGGGAAATGATAATTCGGAACAAAATTAATAGTCACTTGGGCAGATGTTGGTTAATTAAGGAAAGCTAACAGCATGGATTAAGGGAAAATCGTATATAGCTAACTAGCTTGAGTTTTTTTAAGAGATAGCAGAGAGGGTGATGAGGGCAATGCTGTTGATGTGTACCTGGATTTCCAAAAGGCATTTGATACAGTGTCACACAATAGACTTGTGAGCAAAGTTATAGCTCATGGAATAAAAGGGAAAGTAGCAACATGGATATGAAATTGGCTGCATGATGGGAAAAACGGTGATTTTTTGGACAGGAGGGAAGTTTACAGTTGAGTTCTCCTCTATAATGGTCTTATAGTGTTGGGACCCTTGCTTTTCCTGATATATATTAATGACCTAGACCTTGGTGTACAGGGCATAATTTCAAAATTTGTGAATGATATGAAATTTGGAAATATTGTAGACTGGGAGGAGGATAGTGTTAAACTTCAAAAGGACTTAAGTTGGTGGAATGGGCAAACAGGTGTCAAACGAAATTTAATGTGAGAAGTGAGGTTCATTTTGGTAGGAAGAATGAGAGACAATATAAAATAAAGGGTACAATTCTAAAGGGGGTGCAGGAGCAGAGGGACCAGGGTGTATATATGCATAAATCATTGAAGGTGGCAGGATAGGTTGAGAAAGTAGTTATAAAGCATAAAGTATCCTAGGCTTTATTAATAGGGGCATAGAGTACAAGAGCAAAGAGGTTATGATAAACCTGTATCAAACATTGGTTCGCCTCAACTGGAGTATTGTGTCCAGTTCTGGTCACCACACTTTAAGAAGGATGTGAAGGCATCAGAGAGAGTGAAGAAAAAATTCACGAGAATGGTTCCAGGGATGAGGAATTTCAGTTACACGAGTAGATTGGAGAAGCTGAAGCTGTTGTCCTTTGAGAAGAGAAGGTTGAGAGATGATTTGATAGGGGTGGTCAAAATCATGAACAGTCCGGACAGAGTAATAGAGAGAAATTGTTCCTATTGGTGGAAGGGTCGAGAAGTAGAGGGGGACGGATTTAAGGTGATTAGCAAAAGAAGCAACGATGAGATAAGGAAATGCTTTTTTCAATGCATTGAGTGTTTAGGGTTTGGAATGCACTGCCTGGGAGCGTGGTGGAGGCAGATTCAATCATGGCAGTCAAACAGGAATTGGATCATTAGCTGAAAAGGAAACAAATTGCAGGACTACAGGGAAAAGGTGGGAGTGGCACTGGGTGAATTGCTCTTGCAAAGATCCAGCACTAACATGACAGGCCAAATGGCCTCCTGAGCTGTAAGCCTTTTATAATTCTATAAATTCTTCATTTTGGTAGAAAGAATGAGGAGAGACAATATAAAATAAAGGCTGCAATTCTAAAGATGGTGCAGGAACAGCAGAACCTCTGAGTATATGTGCACAGATCGTTGAAGGTAGCTTGGCTGTTTGAGAAAGCATTTAACAAAGCATACTGGAGCCTGGGCTTTATAGAGTCAGAGCACAAAGGCAAGAAAGTTATGATAAAATCTGTATGAAACACTGGTTTGGACACCTGCAGTTTTGTGACCAGTTTTGGGCACCACACCTTAGGAGGAATGAGATAGAATTAGAGAAGTGCAGAAAAGATTCACGAGAATGGTTCAGGGATGAGGGACTTCAATTAAGACGATAGATTGACGAAACTGGGACTCTTCCCATTGGGGAAGAGAAAGTTGAGATTCATAGACATGTTCAAAACCATGAGCCTGGACAGAATAGATCAGGGGAAACCGCTTGCATTGGCAGGACTGAGAACCTCATTAAGGTGAATGTAAGAACATAATTAGGAGCAGGAGTAGGCCATTTGACACCTTGAGCCTGCTCCGCTATTAAATATGATCATGGCTGATCTCATTGTGGCCTTAACTCCTCTTTCCTGCCCATCCCTTATAACCCTCGACTCCCTTGTCGATTAAAAATCTGTCTAACTCAGCCTTGAATATATTCAATGACACTGATCTCTGGGGGAGAGAATTTCACATACTAACAATCCTCTGAGAGAGGAAATTCCCCCTCATCTCCATTTGAGATGGGAAACTCCCTTATTCTGAAACTGTGTCTCCCCACCCCCGGTTCTAGACTCTCCCATGAGGGGAAACATTCTCCCAGCATCCACCCTGTCAAGCCCCCCCCTCAGAATCTGATACGTTTCAATAAGATCACCTCTCGTTCTTCTAAACTCCGATGGGTCTAGGCCCAACCTGTTCAACCTTTCCTCATAAGACAAACCCCTTCACCCAGGAATCAGCCGAGTGAACCTTCTCTGAACTGCTTCCAATGCAAGTATATCCCTCCTTAAATACAGAGATCAAAACTGTACACAGTACTGTAGGTGTGGTCTCACCAATGCTCTGTACAGCTGTAACAAAACCTCCCTACTTTTATACTTCATCACCCTTGCAATAAAGGCTATTTGTCTTCCTAGTTACTTGCTGTACAGTAAGTCTTCACTTAAAGATGTGGTTGTGCTCCAGAAAATTGCAACTTTGTGAATCATGGGAAACATGTTAAAGCCTGAGTTAGGTTCTTTCAGATATTTCTCGCCTGGAAAAAAAATGTATGAGTTGAAATACTGTACCATACATGTGCAGCACTGTGCGTTCCCTGCTGAAATAGCTTGTAAAATAATATCAATCACTAACTATAGAAGAGGTGCTCTATAAATTCAAATTAGATACCACTCACTAGTCACTCTGGCTCAATGGATTCTGAAATGGCTGATAAATCCAATGAAAAATCTCCAGAATCTGCCTCATGTGGGTGGATGTGTTTGGAGGGTCAGTTTAGATTAATTGCTTTTTGCACACTCTCCGCTGCCTTGACCTTGCCTATGCAAGCTCCCGCCGCAGTCTCTGTGTTCGCTGCCTTCCCAAATGAACCTTCTCCCATATTGATCGGTCACCACGAGTTGGTCGAGATGTTTGACCTCTTCAGGGATGCTTTGAGGACATCCCAAAAGCGTCTAAGTGGGGGTGGCTTTGAGCAATTTAGCGCCTCAATGCTGAGCATGTTGTCTTTGGTAAAGACCTGGCTGTTGCACCCCCTTTCTTGTCATTGGATTTGGAGGATCTTTCGAAGACGCCGTTGGTGCTCCTGCCTCACCTGAACACGGGCCAGAGTTGGGGGCTCAAATTAATCAGACGATTGCAAAGTCAGCCTCCTGATGGGTAAGTACTGTGCACCCTTTATTTTCTTTATTTTTTCATCCAAGTAAGCTGTGAGACAAGGAAAGCAATTTTACCTGTGTTACAATAGCAAATGCTGCTCTCTCCCAGACTTCAAAATGGCGTATGTGCCTCATCCACAGCAGGCACACCTAGGGTTCCAAAATGGAAATCAGCTTGCAGATTCAAGAAATGGGTCTTCTCTTCACAGAAATGAGCAGCCCAGGCTTTAACTTTTTGCTTGCAGAACAAATGTTAGTTTGGATATTCTTCAGAACTTGGTAGTGTTTTTGAAAAAAATCTATGCCCCCTCGAACGCAAACACCTCAAATGGTACCGATCAGGTCAAGGGACCTGTTGCCAGATCATCGTTAAACATCGAGCAATGACAATTAAGCAAAAATTAAAAACTTAAAAATTAAAAAATTATAAACCAGAAAAACAGGCCCTGAAGAATAACAGCTTGAAAACAAAATGGAGCTAACTTAAAGCGAGGACTAACTGTAGCTGCATGCTAACTTTGTGATTCACCCATGAGAAAACCCAGCTCCCTCTGTGCTGCAGCATTCTGCAGTCTCTCACCATTTAAAAAAAATTCTGTTTTTCAATTCTTCCCACCAAAGTGTACAACCTCACATTTTCCCACATTCTACTCCATCTGCCAATTTTAACTTAATCACTTAGTTTACCTCTTGCAGATTGCAAAGTCCCTTTGCAGAATCTTTGTATCCTCCTCACAAGGTGATTTCCTACCTATCTTTGTGTTATCAGCAAATTTGGCTACAATATACTCAGTCCCTTGCTCCGAGTCATTAATATAGATTGTGAATAGTTGAGGCTGCAGCACTGATCTCTGTGCCACTCCACTAGTTAGTTTGCCAACCTGGAAATGACCCATTTATCCTGATTCTGTTAGTTAGCCAGTCCTCTATCCATGCAGACGTATTACCCCCAACACTGCAAACTCTTATCTGGTGTAGTAACCTTTGTGTGGCACCTTATCGAATGCCTTTTGGAAACCAAACACACTACACCTACTGGTTTCCCTTTAACCATCCTGCTTGTTACATCCTCAAAAAACGCTAATAAATTTGTCAAACATGATTTCCCTTTCACAAAACCACATTGACTCTGCCTGATGTATTGTGATTTTCTAAATGTCCTACTTCTTCCTTAATAATGGATTCCAACATTCTCCCGATGACAGATGTTAGACTATCTGGCCTGTTTCCATCTCTCTCCTTTCTTGAATAGAGGTATTGTCTTTGAGGCTTTTCAATCATGGGACCTTTCCAGAATGTAGGGAATTTTGGAATATTCCAACTAATGCATCCACAATCTCTGCAGCCACTCCTTTTAAGACCCTCGGATGCAGGCCATCAGGTCCGGGGGACTTGTTGGCCTTTAGTTCCAATAGTACTCCTTATGTTTTTTCTCCAGTGGTCATGTTTGTTTCAAGCTTCTTCGTCCCATTTATCCCCTTCAGCTACTCTCTTCCTTTTCATTAACTCGTGGAAGCGCTTACTGTCAGTTTTGATATTTCTTGCTAGTTTTCTCTCATCCTCCAATTTCTCCCTCTTTTTTAGTCATCCTTTGCTGGTTTCTATAGTTTTCCTAATCTTCTGGCCTACCACTAATCTTTGTAGCATTGTGCACCTTTTCCTTCAATTTGAAATCATCCTTAACTTCCTTAGTTAGTCACAGGTTGTGCATCCTCCTCATAGAGTCTGTTTCTGAATGGAATATATTTTTGTTGAGAGTAATGAAATATCTCCTTAAATATCCGCCGCTACCTATCTATTATATTACCTTTTGACCTATTTTTCCCGTCCACTTTAACCAACTTTGTCTTCATGTCCTTGTAATTGCCTTTATTTAAGTCTAAGACACTAGTTGAGGTTTCTCACCCTCAAACTGAATGTAAAATTCATCATGTTATGTTCACTCTTGCCTAGATGATCCTTTATGAGATCATCCTGTCTCATTACACATCTCCAGGTCTAAAATAGCCATCATATTTCAACTTCTCTTCAGCTCTGAAGAAGAATCATACTCAAAGTTAACTCTATTTCTCTCTCCACAGATGCTGCCAGACCTACTGAGTTTTTCCAGCATTTTCTGTTTTTATTTCTAAAATAGTCTGTTTCTGGTTGGTTCTAGAACATATTGTTCTCAGAAACTGTCCCGAATAAACTCTATGAATTCATCCTCAAGGCTGCCTTTGCCAATTTGAGTTGTCCAATTTATATGAAGGTTAAAGTTGCCCCTGATTATTGCAGTACATTTCTCACAAGCCACTGTTAATTATTTACGTATGCCCTGCCCTACAGTGTTGCTGCTGTTAGGGAGCCTATAGTGACTTCTCTCCCTTGCTATTTCTCACCTTCACTGTGCGTCTTGATCTTCCAAGCCAAGATCATTTCTCATGACTGTAATGATCCCATCCTTTATTAACAGAGCTGCCCCATCCTTTTTCCTTTCCTTTCTTCCTATCCTTCCTAAATTTCCAATATCCCTGAATATTCAGTTCCGGCCCTAATCACTTTGCAGCCATATCTCTGTAATGGCTATCATATACCCATCTATTTCTATTTGTGGTATCAATTCGTCCATGTTGTTATGAATGCTACATGCATTCAGATAAAGAGCCTTGAATTCTGCCATCTTACCATTTTTCCTTGTTGACCTTATTTGCTGATGCACTCTTATGTTTGTACACTCTGTCCCTTCCTGTCACATCCTGGCTATCATTCTCCATACCCCTATCCTGCACTATTGCCTTGTCCTTCGTCATCAACTTTTTAAAATCTCCCCCCAAATGAATCCCCCTCTCCGCTCCCAAATACTTACTTAAAAGCCACCTGGAGATTGGCAAAAGATGAAATTGTGACATGAGGGAAAACTTCTATGCAGCTAGTGGTTGGGATCTGGAATCCAGTGCCCGAGGGTGCAATCAAAGCATATTTAATCGTGGCTCTCAAAATGGAATTAGATAATTATGTGATGAGAAAATATTTGCATGGCTGTGGTGAAAGGGCTGAGAATTTCACCTAGGTGAGTTGCTCTGGCATACAGCTGGCACAGACATGGAGGACTGAATGGCCACCTCCTGTGCTGTAACCATTCTAAGATTTGATAATTCAACCCCCTTGTTGTGCATCTGGAGTTGCAGGTAGGCCAGACCGGGTAAGGACTGCAGATTTCCTTTTTTAAGGCAAACTAGTGAACAACAATCTGGTTGTTTCGTGATCACCATTATAGATGTTTGCCTTTTATTCCAGGATCATTTATTTAACCAAATTTAAGTTCCCCAGCTGTCATGATAGGTTTTGGCCTTTTTTTTCTTCTTTTATGCATGCCGCTGGCAAGGCCAGCATTTGTTGTCTATCTCTAATCCAAGTCAGGATGGTGTCTGGCTTGGGGGGTGAATTTGCAGGTGGTGGTGTTCCCATGCAGCTCCCTTGTCCTCCTAGGTGGTAGTGGTCGTGGGTTTGGAAGGTGCTGTCTAAGGAGCCTTGGTGAGCTCCTGCAGTGCATCTTGTAGATGGTACACACACTGCTGCTACTGTGCATCGGTGGTGGAGAGAGTGAATGTTTGTGGATGTGGTGCCAATCAAGCGGGGCTGCTTTGTCCTGGATGGTGTTGAGCTTCTTAAGTGTTGTGGGAGCTGTACTTATCCAGGCAAGTGGGGAGTATTCCATCATACTCCCCACTTGTGCCTTGTAGATGGTGGACAGGCTTTGGGGAGTCAGGAGGTGAGTGACTCTCCGCAGGATTCCCAGCCTCTGACCTGTTCTTTTATTCACAGCATTTATATGGCTGGTCCAGTTCAGTTTCTGGTCAATGGTAACCCCCCCCCCCCTGCCCCCCAGGATGATAGTACAGGATTTAGTTATGGTAATACCATTGAATGCCAAGGGCGATGGTTAGATTCTTTCTTGTTGAAGGTGGTCTTTGCCTGGAACTTGTGTGACACAGATGTTACTTGTCACTTATTAGCCCCAGATTGAATCCTTGCTGCATACTGGCACAGACTGCTTCAGTATCTGAGGAGTCGCGAATGGTGCTGAACATTGTGCAATCATCAGTGAGCATCCCCACTTCTGACCTTATGATGGAAGGAAGGTCATTGATGAAGCAGCTGAAGATAGTTGGGCCGAGGACACTACCCTGAGGAACTTCTGCAGTGATGTCCTGGAGCTGAGATGACTGACCTCCAACAACCACAGCCATCTTCCTTTGTGCTAGGTATGACTCCATCCAGCAGAGAGTTGTCCCCCTGATTCCCATTGACTCCAGTTTTGCTAGGGCTCCTTGATGCCACACTCGGTCAAATGCTGCCTTGATGTCAAGGGCAGTCACTCTCACCTCACCTCTGGAGTTCAGCTCTTTTGTCCATGTTTGAACCAAGGCTGTAATGAGGTCAGGAGCTGAGTGACCCTGGCGGAACCTAAACTGGGCATCAGTGAGCAGGGTATTGCTGAGCAAGTGCTGCTTGATAGCACTGTTGATGACCCCTTCCATCACTTTACTAATGATCAAGAGTAGACTGATGGGGCAGTAATTGGCCGGGTAGGATTTGTGCTGCTTTTTGTGTACAGGACATAACTGGGCAATTTTCCACATTTCTGGGTAGATGCCAGTGTTGTAGCTGTACTGGAACAGCTTGGCTAGGGGCGCGGCAAGTTCTGGAGCACAAGTCTTCAGTGCTATTATCAGGATGTTGTCAGGGCCCATAGTCTTTGCAGTATCCAGTACCTTCAGCCGTTTCTTGATGTCACATGGAGTGAGTTGAATTGGCTGAAGACTGGCACCTGTGATGCTGGGGACCTCTGGAGGAGGCTGAGATGGATCATTCGCTTGGCACTTCTGGCTGAAGGTGGTTGCAAATGCTTCAGCCTTATCTTTTGCACTGAACTGCTGGACTCCCCCATCATTGAGGATGGGGATATTTGTGGAGCCGCCTCCTCCAGTGAGTTGTTTAACTGTCCACCACCATGCAGGACTGCAGAGCTTAGATCTGATCCATTGGTTCTGGGATTGCTTTGCTCTGTCTGTTGCATGTTGCCTCCACTGTGTAGTATGCAGGGCTCCAGATCAATAGTCCGATAGCGTAACTAGTGTGCTGTCATTCATTTGTCATCCAGGGCACCTATTACTTTCCAAGGAATATGCCTAAATTGTGCCTGACTGTTTTTCCCAGATTGCTGCTCATTGCTCTGTTACTGCTTTACCCTCCAATCAACTTTCCAACCTGTCTGCTTAAATCACTGAATTGAATTAGCTCTTCCCCAGTTGGCTATTTTTTTACCTTTTATGTTTTCTGGTCTCATTCCATAATTACTCTAAACCAAATTATATTTGCATTATCCCCCTCTCCTTATATTTGCATTATTGCTATCTAGATGATATTCATTTCTCAGAACCAGATACAACACTCTCTCCTTTTTGCACTAGACATATTGATCAAGAAAGTTCTCCTGTACACATGGAAACTTCTTTCCTTTCCTACACTTAACACTGTTGTTTTCCAGTCTATATTTGAGTAATCCAAGTCTCCTGCCATTACTATATTTTGCTGCACACCCTTGAAATTTGCTGACAAATTTGCTCATCTATCTCATTCCTTGGAGCTCTGTTTAAAAATAAATCTCCACAATGTAACAGTTCTCCCTCTGTTCCTCAACTTAAGCCAAATAGATTGAGTCTTGGAACCATCTCGTAAACCTGTTTCTGTTTAGAACTGTAACAAAATTCATAGTCAATACTGCCATGTTCCCTCCTCACTTTCCTCCTTTATTATTCCAGAATACTTGATAACCAGGAGTATTAAATTTGTGCCTGCAGCCCACTCACATTATGAGCACTAACATACATGTAATTTAATACCTCTTTCATCATTCTTGCTATTTCCTCAATCCAGTGCTTGCAATTTTTGGAATATTTCTAATTTTGCTTCTGTTTTATCCCCCTCTCCTTTTGACCTCATTTCTGCTATTTTCTGGTTCCCCTTCCCCTATCAAATTAGTTTAAAATCTCCCGAAACCTATTAGTTAACCTCTCAGTGGGAATAATGCAATCTGTCCATCTTGTATAGCTGCCCCTTCCCCAGACCAGTCTTAACCTTCCCGCAGACACATTTACCTGCTCAATCTTTCTGTTTCTGCACTCACTAGCACATGACACTGGGGGTAATCTGGCAGTCACTAAATTTTTGAAATTCTGTTTTTTAAAATCTTTCTTCCAGCTTTTAGCCGTTTGCCTGAAGGCCTATATCATTGGTTCGAATATGAGCCATGATTTCATGTTGTTTTCCCATCCTTGCAGAATTTCCTGCACCTGCTTGGTGATATCCATTACCCTGGCATCAGGGAGGCAGCATACCATTCAGGAATTATCAACTGTGGTTGAAGACACTTCTGTCTGTGCCCCTCACATTCATTCATTTTGTGTTCCATATTGAGATGTGTTGTTATCCCAGTGATTTCAGTTTTAGAGGGTAAACTGTTCCAAATTAGTGAGGAGAGGGTTCAAAATGTGCCCAATTCTAACTCTTTGGTGTCCTAGAGCAGTTTGAACTTGTAGATACTAGACATGTAACTCCTGCCTCTCGACCAGCTGTCTTTTTCTTCCTTTCCTCCCTGGCTGTCCAAATGAGCAATGAATAGTTTGTCTGGACACTGGCAGGTGACTTTCATTCGCATCATTACAGTGGAGCTTTAGTGTTAGTGAGTATTATTGTTGGAATTGAGACCCTCCCCCACTCCCCCAGCCTGAAACATTCCTGAAGATGCTGGTTGTTTGGCTGTGGTTTCAAAGGCACTTCCTAGACTCACCCATTTGGCAATTCTTTATGTATGATCTTAGGTGTTGGCCAGCTGGTTGACCAGTGCAGGTAAGTCTGGTAGCCACTCTTTTTATTGTTTCTTCTATCCCTTAACCCAGGACCACCATACAAGTTGTAAGAGACAGTTTTGTATAAGTGTTTCCTTGACTTCAAAAACACATCTTTGAAAAGGTTTTGAAGTTTTTGTTTGGGTTGAAGAGGGATATTTTATGAAGTGTGTTTCCTTTTTTTGGGGGCGGGGTGGGGGGGAGGGGATGGTGGAAACTGGCCTGAAACCTGCAAAAGTTTCAGTTGGCTAAGTTTATCTTGAAACCATATTGGGCAGGGGAAAGAAAAAAATTGTAAGGAATCTGGTTAAAGCAATGTAGGAGCTCCTTTTAAAAAGGGATGAGAGAGAAATGAACTTGGAGTCCTAGCATAATGCACGTGTAGGGCCCCAATTCTTCATGACAAGTTTTGAATCCTGTTTGCCAAAACCCATTAATTTGTGCAATACAGCCTGGAGAGCCAACTGCTGTCTGAGGGGCACACAAGAAGGTGAGCAACTCTGTTGTTGATCTTGAGCATTGCAAAAGAGCCCAAGACAAGGTCTGGGCATAGGCCACTTACTCGACCTCTAACATGGGGCTGATGTCGGAAAGGCTAAAGCTGAAAAATGAAATCTTAACATTACATTATTGTCATTTTTATGGGATAATATTTATAAAGGCAGCAACAAGGTTGAAAGCAGAATTCTTTTTGTATGAAATGGGGATGACAGTAAGAAAATAGAGCCATTTTAATCCATT
Source organism: Carcharodon carcharias (assembly GCF_017639515.1). Classification (NCBI taxonomy): domain Eukaryota; kingdom Metazoa; phylum Chordata; class Chondrichthyes; order Lamniformes; family Lamnidae; genus Carcharodon; species Carcharodon carcharias. Next base: position 1,185,426 of record NC_054507.1, read on the forward strand.
AAATCACAGGCATAGAAACGAGTGGGAAGACCAGTTCTTTAGAACAATAAAAAGATTTGTTTTCTGATTTTGCATATTCAGCAAAATAAATCTAGTCACTGAAGTAAAATGATTCAGTATATGAGACTTTTGTGTCTAATGCAGAGCCAGCAACTTGAACCAGTTGACCAGTAGATAGCTGGATCAAAATCTCCAGTTGAGCCTTGATACAGGTGCCCAGTCTAATTGGCTTAGATTTAAAATGGGGATTTCTGATTGGAAATCAAAATCTAAACAAGTGATTGCTTAACATCACAATGATCTAGTTAAAAATAACTATGCCCACCCCAGTTTATGATTTGTCTTCCAGTTGCATCAAAGAGCACATATTACTTTGGAAGTGATTTCAGTATGTTATGTGGAGGCTGGTACTCAAATGTGTTTGCATCTTCCATATTGTATTTATTCCCAACTCTAGTCTCTTGAGTCTTTTTCATTTATACGTATATGTACATAATATAGTTCAGCACTTAATAGGTCTTCAGATGCTGATGAAGTCCTTTTGGAATGGGAAAGGGCTGGCCATGGAAATTAGTGCCAAGTCAACCTGCTGCAGTTCACTCAATAATCTGATATCTGAGCCGGCAGGCTTGCAGTAAAACACGGTCAACCAACCTGGTTTATTGGGACCTACAATGGAAACCCTGTTACAGGGGTTGGGATAAAGCTGAAAACTGATGCTGTAACTATAGGGTAATCATGGTTGGACAAACAGTGGAAAGCAGACTAGTGCTCTGTGCTGGTAAGCTTAGGGTTTTAGCATGTTAAATTATAGCAGTGTGATTGTTCACTGTTTGGGATCCTTTAACCTGGGCTTTTATCCACCTAAGCTTTAGTTCTTTGGACTTGTGTAAGTGAGATGTAGCCCTTTGTAAAAAGAAACTACCTGTGACAATTTCTCAGGGGCTTGGATTGGAAACTTTAGCACTCATCTAACCAGGGGAAAGTCGCCTAGTTTGGTCTGCTCATTTACACGACTACACAATGGTCCTGGAATGTTCTGTAAGAAAGGTACAGTGGGGCAAGATTAGTATTTTCAGATATATACTTGAGTCTTGGAACTAGTCACCATAAGGCTGAGGCATAATCTCAGCTTTACTCCTCTAAGTCAGTAGATTGTGGGTTTCAGCCTCATTTTCAACTGAGCATTCAGCCGAGACTGGTCATCCAGGGAAGTGCTAAGAGAGAGGTGTAATATTGTCAGATGAGCTGTTAAACCAAGCCCATGTCTACCTGTTTGAGCGTATTTGAAAAGCCTGTAATACTGTTCAAAGAATAACCTGGGGTTGCCCTGGTTCGTTCTTTTGACCTCCTATGCGCAAAATAGCTGCAACCTTCACCTAGAGAATGGTTGTTGTGCTTCATTGTATGTAAAGCACTGGGTTGTAATAAGGTTCTCTGAGTATAAGTTTCTTTTTAGTATAAGGTGTGCATTGATTGCTTTACACTGGTCATTAAAGCAATGTGGACTGGTATTTTTAAATTTTGCTTGGGAACAAATGGTATAGAACCATGTTATAGGTACCTTTACTCTCTAATACTTATCTGGTTCTTCCAGCGGTAGTATTCTTACCTCTGAATCTATGGTTGTGGGTTGAAGCCCCATTCCAGGACTTGGGAGCACATACTATAGGCTGACGCTTCAGTGCAGTACTGTCAGAGTGATGTCTTTCAGTCAAGAGATTAAACTGAAGCTCTTATCTAAAAATAGTTGTTAAAAACACTATGGCACGATTTGAAGAGTAGTTCTCCTGGTGCCCTGGCTAATATTTATCCTTGAGCAATACCATCAAAACAGTTTGAACGTTTATTGCACTTGTTGCTTGTGGCATCTTGCTGAGCGCAAATTGGCTGCTGCATTCGCCTATCTGCATTTCAGAAGTAATTTATTGGCCGTGAAGTGCTTTCAAACATCTAAAGGACGTGCAAGGTGTCATATCAATGCAGTTTTTCTTTCTATCCCTGATGTGATTATAATACAGTCCTAATCCAGAGACTCTTGATTCCTGCAGTATTTTCCTTTTGTATGGCTACTACAGAAATTTGGCACGTAACCAGTGATTATTGTTATCCTGATGAGGAGGAAGAATTATTGAACTGTTCTCCATCAATTTGTCCAGTAGCATTTCATTTCTCACCCCAATAACAATTGAAATCTAAATTTGCATAAACATAATGGACTTCTCGATGACTATTGGATTCTTTCAGAGAATTCACATTTGACCCTCTTCATGCTCCTGTATGATTTCAGCCCAATAATTCTATTGGATTTTCGTTAGATTTGGTAAGTGATGTTGTCTTGTCAGATATTTGGTTTCTTTCAGTTTGTATACAGTGGAAGCTGTACATGTGTGTGTACATGCATTCAAAGTGTACATGCATCCAAAGTGAAAAGCACTCTAGAATTTTGCAGAAGTTCACAAGTAACTTTTTCTTATCAGACACTGGGATCCTTTCGAAAGTGGGCTTGTCGGGAACTGTCCGTGTCTCCCGTCTCCGAAAATCAGGTAGGGGCTTTTGTTGTCAAGGTGCCAACAACCTATTTTGAGAGGCACGTTTTTGTTAAAAGCCCACAAGAACTGATCTGATGTTAGAACAAAACCTTTGACTTTGCATGATTTTTGAGCAATTTAACAAAAACTGACAGTGACCAGAAAACTTTTATAGCTGATTTATAGCTATTGCTGTTTAAATTCAGGTAAATTTAAATGCCAACTTTATCTATATATCATTGTGGCCAAGAATTCCAGTCCTTTTCCGTACCAAACATTATTTGGGCTGAAATAGTTAATGTGGTGATATTTTATACTTTCTATGGAGCATTATGGACTGTCATTTTTCCCTAGTTGGATAGTCCACAAAATGGCTCAATTTTGAACTGAGGAAGGTCACTGACACCCATTGGTACGTGGGATTAAGTAATCGACTCCAGTGGAGTTTGCACTCATCTTAGCCAGCTCCTAATGTACTCTTGGGTCATTGTATCTGTGTACATTTCAGGGCTAATGTCTAAGACTTGCAACTTTATTTTTGCAGAATCTGTTGCCAACAGCCACACCTCAGGACGCTCAGCAGTGGTTGCACAGAAATCGATTTTCTCCATACTGCAGGCTCTTCGCAAACTTCTCTGGTACCTTTTGCTTATTAACTTATTTGGATGAAAATATTTGTCACAGTTACCTGGGATGCTGGAATGGGTTGGAACACATTCCTTCCATCTTCAGGATAGAGGTTTAGGTTCAGTTGGGCCAGAAGAATTAAGTCTTTGAACTCCGTAGTGATCCTCAGTGAACTATGTTTAAAGCCTCTGCTAAGTGCCTAGTAGTATCATATGTCCATAACACAAACTTACCTTCTCATAATTTGACATTAAATTGGAAGTCTTAAGTGAGTTTTCAAGAGTGGTTGGTGTGGGAAGTGAAATATTGGACTATAATGAAGGTGCTCATCTGAGACTGAAGTCCAGATTGTAACAAGAAAGCACATTTGTTGACCGACCTTGGCATCACCTGGTGAGTTTATTTTAGGAAAGGGCCAAGCCCTGTGATCCAGGATACTGCCCAGATTGAAAAGAATAGGAGAGACAAGTAGTTTACAGCCAATACCAAATTCTCTTTCTTGAAATTGTAGATTTTAGTGAGAAGAGACAGCAGATGGAGGGAGGGAAGGAATTTCAATTTTAAAGCGAGCCTTGGAAAGAATGACCTAGAGTAGGTGATGTGATCAGTCTTGATATCAACCTCATGGGAGGCTGAGAGGAGACTGTACAAGGAGCTTAATTTGGATGACAGTTATTTCTTTGGGGAAAGACAAGAAAAGTACATAAATGCAAAACATAAGTTAAAGAAACTGAAATATGCAAGGTGAAGAGTTGTAAGGTCCCATGGACCAGAGAAATATGATGACAATATTTAAAATTGGCCAAGTCAGCAAAAGCTTTGAACCTTGGTTAGAACACATTTGTATTACTATATACAGTACTGATTTCTATGTTGTCAAAAGGGTACAGGGCACTGGAAATGTTGCAAAGAGGATTGACAAGGCTGATATCAGAACTGAGGTGGTACCTGTCATCTGGAAAAATGGAAAAACATGATACTTTCTGCTCTAGAAAGAGAAGGCTTATCTTGAAAATTATGAAAAAGATCGGAGTGTTTGATAGGATAGACATAGAGAGAATGTTTACACTAGTGGAGGAGTCCAAAACTAGGGGTCATAAATAGCTAAGTATAAGATAATCAGTAATGAAGCCAATTCAGGGAAATGGGCCTAAATGCTCTTCCAAAGCATGGCCTAAATGGCTGCCCTTCTGTTTTATATCCTATGATGCTAAGAGAAATTTCTTTACCAGAGACTGGGTAAAATGTAGAATTTGCTACTAAATGGAGTAGTGGGGCAACAGCGTTGATACATTAAAGGGGAAGCTATAGAAACACATGAAGCAGAAAGGAATAGGTTATGCTGATAGGGTTAAATGAAAAAGGACGGGAGGAAACCAGTATGGAGCATAAAAGCTGGCATTGACTTGTTCGGCTGAAAAGCTTGCATGTGCTGTACATTCTATGTAAGACGTTGAAAATGTAACCGAGAACCTGCAGCAAAACCGGCAGCAAGAATCTATGAACTCATCTGGCTGCCAAACCATCCTAACTGTTTGCTTTGCTGAGTTTGTCTTATATTTGTCACTGAATCAGAAGGCTCTGGGTTCTGTCCTGCTCCTTACTTGAACACAAGCCTCAATTGATAGTTTTGTGGAGTCGTGAGGGAATGTTGCAATGTCTGGAGATCCTCTGTCAGAAGAGATGTTATAGCTGTGCAGGTGGACAGTAACACTCCACTCCCATGGTTTTGGCAGAAGACCTCCAAGTTGTCCACTATCCAAGCCAAGATTATATCCTCAACTAACACTATCAAAAACAGTTTTTTTTCTTGCTCATTTTGGTGTAGCAAATATGCGCAAATTGACGGTTTGCCTACATAACAGTGACTGCACTTCAAAAATACTTAGTTGGATCTGCTGAATATGTGATTTAGGCGCAAAATAAATCCAGTTCTTGGTTCCATCTGGGCCAGGAAGCTCAAAAGGTTTCTAATGTTTTACCAGAGCTCCCTGGTGCTGCCGGCGGTTGGGGGAGATGGGAGGCTCAGGAAGCTACTGTTTGGTGATGAGCCTCTTTGCATATGCTGCCCTATTATAAGCACTCTTTCATAAGTCATTGAGTTGTGTGTTCAAGCCCCAATCAAGGACCGCCACTTCAGCGCAGTATGAAAGTGGTGCATTATTTTGTCTCACGTGCTGCCTTTCAGATGAGATACTAAATGATGCCAGCTCAGGTGGGCATAAGAGATTCCATGGCACTATATGAAGATGTTGAGGGAGTTGTCCCCGGTGTCCTGGTTAACATCCATTCAATAACAAGCACCACCAAAACAATTATCTGGTTGTTTGTTTAATTGCTGTTTTTAAAACTTTACTGTGCGCAAATTGGCTGCCGCATTTGCTTGCATAATAATTGCACTTAAAAATACGCCATTGGTTGTAAAGCGTTTTAGGTTGTCCTGAGGATGTTATAACGCATTATATTGATGTGCAAGTTCATTCTTCACACCATCCCCTGGGCCAAGGAGCACCCAGAGGTTTGCAACGTTATGACAGCACCCATCTGAGCTGATGGCAATTGTGGTGGGTTTCAGAATGTTGCTATTTGCCAGCTGTTATCTTTGTGTGCATGTGATGCACCTATTTTTGAAATAAGTTGTGATTTTAATAAATTGAGCAATTTTGGTCCATGTTGTCCCATTTGTGGCATTCTCCTGAGTCAAGAGGCTGTGCTTATACGACCTACTCAGGGCAGGAGTGCATAATCTAGATTGACCTTTTGGTCTATTTCTGGGCCATTGTTGCATTTTTGAAGGTACAGCCTTTCAGCAGAGATGCCAGACAAGGCTGTATCTGCCTTTTCAGCTGTTGTAAAATATACTGTGACACTAGTGGAAGAGCAGGGAGCTTTCACTGTGCCCTGACCAAAATCCTTGCCTCAAACCAACACCACCAAAAACGATTCTTCAGTTCATTTGCTGTGCGTGCAAATCGACTGCTGCATTCGCCTGCATAGCAATGTTGATTGCACTTCAAAATTAACTCATTGGTTATGAAGTGCTTTGCAGCGTCCTGAGAATGATGCACAATATAAACATAAGCCTTTTGCCAGTCTAGTCTTTTAAATACTTGAAATCATAGGTTTTCATTCTTTACTTTACTCATTTAATTGAGAAAAGGGGAAGGGAGAGCAATGTGAGCCAGTTCGTGAGCCTTTTTCTTCTGAGCTGCTAAATGAACTTGTGTGTAAGGTTGCCATGCATCTTTGGAATTTTGTTCAATTGGAAACGCGGCCACAGAAAATGGAAACTTAAACTTATTCATTGTATCTAAATCCATTTGGAAACAATTCAAGTGGAATTTGGTTTCTATTCTGGTTTGGAATGGATCATTTTTGAATTTTAAATTGTAACGTTGTAGTCACTCACATAGACCTGTATTGGAGGTTCAGTGATGTACCGTGTGGTCGTTTTATTTTCTAGAGTTTCACCTTCATGTCACCTTCAGGAGTCGTAGAGGAATATTTCAGATTTATTTTTCCCTAATTTTTTTTTTTAATGAATGCTTTTCTGGCCTCTCCTGTGAGGATGCATGGCTGCTGATGGTTAGGGTGGAGGTCATTGCAACCAGGTTGACTAGTTCACAATCAGTGGACCAGCCAGTCGTCTTCTATCCATCTTTACGGATTTTGTGCAAGGAAATTCAATAGGGTGTTCAGGGCGAGTTTAGCCTCAAACTGGTATTAAAGCATCAAGGATCCATGTGGACTTTGAGGAATAGAATTTATATATTTAGATGCGAATATTAGTTAAGAGATAACTAAGCATGCTAATTCAACATCCTGACTATTAAATAATGCTTTCACACATTCAGTTAATGTCAAAGCTATTATGGCAGTGTCCCACTGGAGCTTCATGGGACCTCTAGCTCTGTGCAAGTTTCCAACATTTTGCTACAGCACCAGGAAGTTTTGAACCTCTATTGCCTCCATCCACAGGTGGAGATCTGTTAAAGCTGACTAGGGATGACGTTATCCAAATCTGTGGTCCTGCAGATGGAATCCGACTCTTCAATGCTCTAAAAGGGAGGTAAGTGTGCCTTGCAGTTCAGCTGCAGATGTGTAGTAGAAGTCTTTGAAGGTTAATAACATTTATATTCTCAAACAGCTTCAACCTTCATTAAAGTTGCAGGTTGAGAGGGCAGGAGGAGGCAGGGAAGCAACCTCCATAGTTTTAGATAATGTTTAGAGCTAACATTTTTTCTTTTTACTTGCAACAAGTAAACAAACTAATACAAAGATGGATATTGGTATTCTGAATGTCTGCATGTTAGGGTCATCTAGGAGAGCTCTGATTCTATCCAGTGTGCCTTCAACTGCTAGATGAGGACATTTCGTGTGCCTGAACAGAATGCATGCTGTTTTAGGTAGTTACAATGCTGACAGACCTTTTCGATGTATTTGGATTTCCAAAAGGCATTCAATAAGGTTCTACATAAAAGGTCACTGTGCCAGATAAAGCTCATGGTGTTGGGGGTGATACATTAGCATGGACAGCGAATAGGGTAACTAACAGGAAACACAGTCGAGATATTTTCAGGTGGGGGAGTGCCACTGGGATCAGTGCTGGGGCGTCAATTATTTATAATCTATATTAATAACTTAGAAGAAGGGGCTGACTGTATTGTAGCCAAATTTGCTGATGCTACAAAGATAGGAAAGTAAATTGTGAGGAAGGTTTTTTAAATTCATTCATGTGATGTCGGCTTCGCTGGCTAGGCCAGCACATACTTGCCCTTGAGAAGGTGGTGGTGAGCTGCCTTCTTGACCCGCTGCAGTCCATGTGGTGTAGGTACATCCACAGTGCTGTTAGGGAGGGAGTTCCAGCATTTTGACCCAGTGAACGACAGCGATATATTTCCAACCCAGGATGGTGAGTGATTTGGAGGGGAACTTCCAGATTGTGGTGCTCCCATGAGTCTGCTGCCCTTGTCCTTCTAGATGGCAGTGGTCATAGGTTTGGAAGGTGCTGCCTAAGGAGCCTTAGTGAGTTTCTGCACTGCATCTTGTAGATGGTACACACTGCTGCCTTTGTGTATCGGTGGTGGAGGGAGTGAATGTTTGTGGATGGGGTGTCAATCAAGCAGGGCTGCTTTGTCCTGGATGGTGTCAAGCTTCTTGAGTGTTGTTGGAGCTGCACTCATCCAGGCAAGTGGGGAGTATTCCAACACACTCCTGACTTATGCGTTGTAGATGGTGGACAGGCTTTGGGGAGTCAGGAGGTGAGATTCCCAGCCTCTGACCTGCTCTTGTAGCCGCAGTGTTTATATGGCTGGGCCAGTTCAGTTTCTGGTCAGTGGTAACCTCCAGGATGTTTAGAGTGGAGAATTCAGTGATGGTAATGCCATTGAATGTCAAGCGGTGATGGTTATATTCTCTCTTGTTGGAGATGGTCATTGCCTGGCGTGAATGTTATTTGCCACTTGTCAGCCCAAGCCTGGATACTGTCCAGGTCTTGCTGCATTTGGACTTGGACTGCTTCAGTATCTGAGGAGTTGTGAATAGTGCTGAACATTGTGCAATCATCAGCGAACATCCCCACTTCTGACATTGTGATGGAAGGAAGGTCACTGATGAAGCAGCTGAAGATGGCTGGGCCTCGGACACTACCCTGAGAAACTCCTGCAGTGATGTCCTGGGACTGAGATGACTGACCTCCAACAACCACAACCAACTTCCTTTGTGCTAGGTATGACTCCAGCCAGTGGAGAGTTGTCCCCCTGATTCCCATTGACTCCAGTTTTGCTGGGGCTCCTTGATGCCACACTCGGTCAAATGCTGCCTTGATGTGAAGGGCAGTCACTCTCACCTCACCTTAGGAGTTCAGCTCTTTTGTCCATGTTTGAACCAAGGCTGTAATGAGGTCAGGAGCTGAGTGGCCCTGGCGGAACCCAAATTGGGCATCAGTGAGCAGGTTATTGCTAAGCAAGTGCTGCTTGATAGCACTGTTGATGACCCCTTCCATCACTTTACTGATGATGGAGAGTAGACTGATGGGGCGGTAATTGGCCGGGTTGGATTTGTGCTGCTTTTTGTGTACAGGACATAACTGGGCAATTTTCCACATTGCTGGGTAGATGCCAGTGTTGTAGCTGTACTGGAACAGCTTGGCTAGGGGCGCGGCAAGTTCTGGAGCACAAGTCTTCAGTACTATCGCCGGACTATTGGCAGGGTCCATAGCCTTTGCAGTATCCAGTGCCTTCAGCTGTTTCTTGATATCATGTGAGGTAAATCGAATTGGCTGAAGACTGGCACCTGTGATGCTGGGGACCTCCGGAGGAGGCCGAGATGGATCATCCACTTGGCACTTCTGGTTGAAGCTTGTAGCAAATGCTTCAGCCTTATCTTTTACACTGATGCCCTGGGCTCCCCCATCATTGAGAGTGGGGATATTTGTGGAGCCTCCTCCTCCGGTGAGTTGTTTAATTGTCCACCACCATTCATGACTGGATGTGGCAGGACTGCAGAGCTTAGATCTGATCTGTAGGTTGTGGAATCGCTTAGCTCTGTCTGTCACTTGCTGCTCATGCTGCTTGGTATGCAAGTAGTCCTGTGTTGTAGCTTCACCAGGTTGACACCTCATTTTTAGGTATGTCTGGTGCTGCTCCTGACATGCCCTCCTGCACTCTTCATTGAACCAGGGTTGATCCCCTGGCTTGATGGTAATGGTAGAGTGGGGGTTATGCCGGGCCATGAGGTTACTGATTGTGTTCGAGTACAATTCTGTTGCTGCTGATGCCCCACAGCGCCTCATGGATGCCCAGTATAGAGTTAATAGATCTGTTCTGAATCTGTCCCAATTAGCATAGTGCTGGTGCCACACAACATGGAGGGTATCCTCAATGTGAAGGCGGGACTTCATCCTGTAGGATTTGGCCAGCTCGGTCAGTAGTGGTGCTACCGAGCTACTCTTGGTGATGGACATTGAAGTCCCCCCCCCACCCAGAGTAAATTCTGTGCCCTTGCCATCCTCAGTGCTTCCTCCAAGTGGTGTTCAGCGTGGAGGAGCACTGATTCATCAGCTTTGGAGGCGGTGGGGTGGGGGGGGGGCGTGGAGTACGGGTAGTGTACGTGGCAATCAGAGGGAGGTTACCTTGCCTGTGTTTGACCTGATGTCATGGGGTCCGGAGTCGATGTTGAGGTATGCCAGGGTAACTCCTTCCTGACTGTATACCGCTCTGCTGCCACCTCTGCTGGGTCTGTCCTGCTGGTGGGACAGGACACACCCAGGGATAGTGAGGGTGGTGTCTGGGACTTTGTCTGTAGGTTGATTCCATGAGAATGCTTGACCAGCCTGTGGGACATCTCTCCCAATTTTGGCACAAGCCCCCAGATGTTAGTAAGGAGGACTTGGCAGGGTCATCAGGGCTGGGTTTGCCATTGTCGTTTCTGGTTCCTAGGCCCATTTGCACTGGCCTTTGACATTTAATGAGTTGCACCCAAAACTCCTCTTGATCCTGCAAAGCTGATTGATCTGTGTATTTTCCCCAATGTTTTAATTTGATTGGGAGTGTGAATAGAATAAACTTAAATGTTGTTGCTTTCTGCCCTGACACCAGGGACAGATTAAATACTTTGCAAATCTGTTGAGTGATTGGTCCCCCTAAGATTTTGTCCCATTGAAATAGTTGCTAAGTTTAGTTCCAAGTACATCAAAAATGGTAACTTCTGCTATTGCAGGAAACTATGGTGAATAGAACTTTTTGGTACCAGTTTCTTGTGCCAAATGAAACTGAATAACTCTGTTGATTTTAAAAATGAAAAATGATTGCGGACCTAATACCCTAAATTAATCCAGAACGTGGAAGAGAAAAATAACACAGAATCACAGAATTGTTACGGTGTAGAAGGAGGCCACTCGGCCCATCGTGTCTGCAGCAGCTCTCTGAACGTTTTAACTTAGTGCCAATCTCCTGCCTTTTCCCAGTAACTCTGCACGTTGTTTCTATTTAATCAATCATCCAATGCCCTCTTGAAAGCCTCAGTTGGAACTTCCTCCACCAGACTTCCAGGCAGTGCATTCCAAACTCTTAACTACTCGCTGTGTGAGAGTTTTTTCTCACCTCACCTTTGCTTCTTTTGGAAAACATTTTAAAACTGTGCCCTCTGGTTCTCGATCCGTTTATGAGCAGGAACAGTTTCTCCTTATCTACTCTGTCCAGACTCCTCATGATTTTGAAAACTTCTATCAAGTCTCCTCTTAGCCTTCTCCTCTCCAAGGAAAACAGTCCCAACTTCTCCAATCTTTCCTCATAACTGAAGTGTCTCATCCCTGGAACCATTCTCATAAACACCATGAAACTGAAGATTGTGTGTGGATCCAAGTGATTGAGTCATGTACTGGAGAGAGCAAGGAAGGAGGAAAACTGCATCTCGAGCTTTTCAAAATAAAATATTTTGGTGTAACTGGTCAGACTTTTAGAAACCTCACTACAAAATCCTGTTGTCAATTGCGTTTTGAGTTCCTTTTGAAGCTTGAATGGTGCGTAATTTTAGGTGCTAAAAATAGACTTTGCGTATCGAATAGCACTTTTTAGTTGGTGTGATTGTACCTTTTGAGACAATTGACAAAATGCATATTACCTAAATGTTCGTGCTTTGGGAACAAAAACTGTATTTAGCCCTTAGAAATAGTGACTGGTGGGTGCAGTACCCAGTTTCATGATTGCTCTTGAAGACTTCTGTAGCATTAATGCATGAAATAAATTTGCTTTTTTTTTTAGGTGAATTTATGATTTGAGTTCTTAGAAGTGTGGAGTTGTACACACCCAGACTCCTGTCTCCATACTTAATCACCAATTACCAGTTGTGATATGCTTTTATGATCCTATATTGAATTGTTTAGTGGCAGTGATTCGGTCAACAAAAATTATGAAGCAATTTTTAAGAATAACATACAATTGGGCCATCAGATTTTATGGGGGCAGGAAATCACTTGTTTAATCTGTAGGTTAGGGCAAAACAAGTACAGCACAAAAACTGTTTTGTACAGGAAAGGAGGAAACAAAGCGAGAACTTGCATCTATATAGCATCAAGCCACATATTTCCAAGTGTTGTAAATCAATTTACATTCAGTGAACTGCAGCCACTGTTACACACAATAATGCAGCAGCCACTTTGAATGTAGCAAGATTCCACAAAATCAGCTGGATT